>NC_081560.1:13301950-13508212 GCF_022355385.1 Mustela nigripes
TATATATATATGCAGCACCTGATATCCATACACACATTATAACACATCATATGTTATATATGTGTGTGTATAACATATAATGTGTTATAATGTGTGTATGGATATCAGGTGCTGCACAAATGTATTGTAAGCTCCAGGGCTGTCCTAGGAAAAGAATCAAACTTGTTTTTTTTTTTTTTTTAAAGATTTTTATTTATTTGACAGAGAGAGATCACAAGTAGATGGAGAGGCAGGCAGAGAGAGAGATAGAGGGAAGCAGGCTCTCTGCTGAGCAGAGAGCCCGATGTGGGACTCGATCCCAGGACCCTGAGATCATGACCTGAGCCGAAGGCAGCGGCTTAACCCACTGAGCCACCCAGGCGCCCCTCAAACTTGTTTTTTTAAAAGATTTTACTTATCTGTCAGAGCATGCATGTGCACACAAGCAGGGGGAGTGGCAGGCAGAGGGAGAAGCAGGCTCCCCAAGGAGCAGGGAGCATGATGCATGACTCAATCCCAGGCCTGAAATAATGACCTGAGCTGAAGGCAGACACTTAACCAACTGAGCCACCCAGGAATCCCAAGAATCAGACTTGTGAAGATTCTATTTATTTGTCTGAGAGAGAGAGAGAGCATGAGAAGGGGGAGGGTCAAAGGGAGAAGCAGACTCCCTGCCAAGCGGGGAGCCTGACGTAGGACTCCATCCTGGGACTCCAGGATCATGACCTGAGCCGAAGGCAGTTGCTTAACCCACTGAGCCACCTAGGCATCCCAAGAATCAGACTTTTAAAAACCTCACTGAAATCACAGCAGGTTCTGAAGGCAATTGGAACGTTCCTTTTGGAGTTAGGGCAGGCACTGGTCAGATCCTTCAGGGTCTCCTGTTAATCCCTCAAGGCTCCAGTCCCCTTGTGAACCCAGTTCTTCCCAGCAGCTGGTTTTCTGCCTCTGAAAAAGATACAGATTATTCTGAGTTCGCCAGATCTGCAGGCACATCACTTTTCTTTTCTTTTCTTTTAAATAGGCTTCGTGCCCAATGTGGGGCTTGAACTCACTACCCTGAGACCAAGAGTCATATGCTCTACAGACTGAGCCAGCCAGGCACCACAGGCACATTAGAGTTGCAGAGTGATCTTACTTGAACAGCTTTGGGCTATTTGGTTATTCCAGCATCATTTATTAAAAAGTCCACTTTTGCCCTAGTGATTTAAGATGCCACCTTTATCATATACAAAGTCATCCGCGCAAGAGAAGGCACATGCGCACAAGCAGGTGGAGGGATAGAGGGAAAGGGAGAAGCAGATTCACTGCTGAGCAGGGAACCCAGTGCAGGGCTCTATCCTGGGACCCTAGGATCATGATCTGAGCCAAAGACAGATGCTTAGCTGATGGAACCACTCAGGTGCCCCTGTCACATATAATAAGTTCTGTGTGTTGTTGGGTCTAGGCCCTCTCTTTTGTTCCACCAGTCTATTTATCTATTCTTGCGGCAGTACCACACTGTTTTAATTACAGAGGCTTTATAGTATGTTTTAAATATATAGTGGTGGCCCCCCCACCCCTGCTCCCCACTCTTTTGTATTTTTCAGTGTTTTCCTAGCTCTTCTTCCATGTCTAGTATTCTGGTTTTAAAGTTTTTCAGCGTCCTTCTGGGAGGTCGTGGTGGAGGGTTGGGTTGGGTTGGGATGGGGGTTGAGTTGTCTTTTGGACCTGGCTGTGCTTACTTACTTTAGTAAACTGGTTTTGTAAGATTCTGTTTTCTTAAGACTCCTAGTGCCGGCATAGAACTTATTTTCCCTAAGCCTCCAAAGCAGCATTTTAAAGCAGTCTTCCACTGAGAGAATGTTAAAACTTGGTAAATTTGTATAAAGAGTTTAGAAGCGTTTTCTGTAATATTCTGTAATATTCTGTACTGCAAACCTGCAGTCATTTCCAAATTAAAAAATCTGTAAGCTTGTTATGCTTACGGTAATATCTTGGTAAAAGCTTTCAGAAAATCTACAGAGATTGTGTTCACAAAGTCGGCGTTGGCTCCCATGTTGCTTGAGCCCTGAAAGGAATCCAGCCACGCAATTCAGTGTAAGCTCGTTACGGAATTGGTGCTGCTTTTCATTCCGTGGTTTTGTGCTTCTTTGAGTGTTTAGTTGTCCTGAAATTATGCAAACATCTATGACTTTTACCCGTATACCCCAAAGGAAATTCAGCCCATTCTTCAAGCTCAGATCCACAACAGGATCTTGCTTTCATTGTTTTGTTTATCGTGTTGTGTTTTGCATTGGGGGCACTGCTGTGCACCTTCCCCCCCAGCTTTACTGAGATATAATTGACATATAACATTGTATAAGTTTAAAGTATAGAACACGATGATATGAGATACATATACATTGTGAAGGTTAGTTAACACATCTGTCACCTCACACAGTCGACTTGTGTGTGTATGTAGTGAGAACATTTAAGATCTACTCCCTTAGCAACTTTCAAGTGCATAATACATTATCGTCTTGTGCATCTTCTTTCCTGTACAGGAATGAAAAGTCTCAGAGGGCAAATCAATATCTTTATTTTATATTTCTCCCAGGCTTCACTCAGTTCCCTTTGCAAAGTAGACACAACTGTTAGTTGGAAGAATGAATTATATGATTATTTTCCTGTTAGCTGGAGGTTTCCGTACAGTCACTCTTTAGACCCAGTAAAACATCTGTACTGGGAAGTGGGAGGCCAGAATACAGATCCTGGTGGTCAACTAAGGGAAAGGAGGTAATGAGAGCACTGCCACAGCCAAGCAGGTTGGGGACTGAGGGGTTCAGGTGAGCCAACACACTGCAGGCACGGCTGTGGGTGCAAGGCAACCAAGGGCCTGCTGGGGGCGCCACGGGGCAAACCCAGAGGCCCACAGAAACAGCTGGGTTTACTGGGTTTACATTTTCCCCACTCTCTGTAATGTTGATAGTAGTGCATGCTTAATATAGAAATTTTTGAAATGTGGGGAGTTTTGTTGTTGAGATATAGTTAAGTAGAGAGAATGGAAAAAATCCCCCCAAGTTTCTTACCCACTGACAACTGCTGTTCATCATTTGTTGTATTTACTTCCAGTCATTTTCTTACACAACTTTGAGTAGGAGTAGATTCCTCCTTTTCTTTTTTTTAACATTGTTTTATTCACATTTGATACAAGTTTTTGAATCTTGATTCCAGCATTTTTTCCATTTAATAATAGTCTTTTTTTTTCCCAGCTTGACTTTTTCATTTATTTTCTTAAATATGAGTTATTGAGATTTATTTCACATACAGTACAGTTCACTCATATAAAGGGTATAGTTTAATGGTTTTTAGTGCGTTTACAGACTTTTGCAATTGTCACCATGATCAATTTTAGGACTTTTCTTTTTTTTTTTTTAAGATTTTACTTATTTATTTGACAGAGAGACATAGCGAGAAAGAGAACACAAGCAGTGGTAGTGGGAGAGGGAGAAGCAGGCTTCCTGCTGAGCAGGGAGCCCAATGCAGGGCTCCATGTGGGGCTGGTATCTTGACCCAAGCCCAAGGCAGACGCATAATGACTAGCCACCCAGGCGCCCCAATTTTAGGACATTTTCATCACCTCAGAAAGAAACCCCATACCCATTAGCAGTCACTCCCATTTTTCTTGCCCTGTCCACTGTCAGCCTAGGCAACCACTGGTCTCCTTTCTGTCCTTACAGAACTGTAGTCTCCTTAAGCACCATTTTTTTTTTAAGACTTATTTTTATTTATTTGAGAGAGTGTGCATGCACATGCACCGGGAGCCCATTTTTAAACATAATTTAATGTGCTCCATAATATTCCATCAAATAACTATCGTAGTTTATGTTATCATTATATTGTTTGACATTTAAGTTATTTCTAAGTTTGCAGTATTGGTAAGTAATACCTGTAAACATTATGCATATATTTTTTCATATTTAGGATTCCTTTTTTTCCCTTAAAACTAGGTTTATTTACTTATTTGAGAGAGAGAGAGTGATAGCAAGAGAGATCACAGAGGGAGAGGGAGAAGCAGATTCCAGATTTCCATAGAAGTTAGAAATAAGAGGGGTACCTGGGTGGCTCAGTGGGTAAAAAGTCTCTGCCTTCAGCTTGGGTCATGATCCTGGGGTCCCGCATTGGGCTCTCTGCTCATCAGGGAGCCTGCTTCCTCCTCTCTCTCTGCCTGCCTTTCTGCCTACTTATACTCTCTCTCTGTCAAATAAATAAATAAAATCTTAAAAAAAAAGAAAGAAAGAAAGAAAGAAAAAGTTAGAAATAAGAAATAGTTTCTGGCCAGCCCAGAACAGAGAAAAGAAGAGCAAGTTTACATATTTGGGGTTGAAAAAAGTTAGAACCTGAGTCCTCCTAGTTTGGTGATCTATAATTAAAAAAAAAAAAAAAAAAAAGTACACTTTTATTTTTTTTAAATGAAGATAATACAACTGTAATGCATGTTTATTTATTTATTTTTTAATTAGGCTCTACGCCCAATGTGGGGCTTGAACTCACAAACCCCAGATCAAGAGTCACATGCTCCACCAACTGAGCCAGCCGGAGCCCCTGTATTTTTTACTTAAAAGAAAATATATTTACCAGAATTCGGATTCTTAAGCTGTATTTTGGCAGTGTGAGCATATCTCATAACTTTCATAACTCATACTTTGATGATTTGTGGCAAACTCATAGCAACTTTTTCCAAAGAGGTGACAGCAGCAGTAATAAGCATTCACTCAGGAGGGCTGACAGAGCTAAGACCTTATACACACTGTAGCTTCGTGCTTTTAGGCAAGATGGCCACCTAACTGCACTTTTCCTCTTTTTTACCCTCTACAAAATGGACAGCCTAGAGGCAACATATGGGAGTAGTTCTGCATTGCAAGTGGGTGAAGGAAAAAGCCTGGTTTGCGAATACTGTTAAGCGAAAATGTGTTTCCATTTTATTAAGGTGGCCAGATACATCCCTGAATATAAGAATTTACATTCCTGTATATAAGAATGTTCTGCAGGTGTGAAACCTGTGTTTAAGAAAGTGAGAAGAATAAAAATCTTCAACTGCCTCAGGCCTCAGGAGCATCACAGAGTGTGGTCCAGCCCGCAGGGTCAGGCTGCTCTAGCCAGATTCCCAGTGGCTTCATTCGTCAGACAAACTGACAGGTGTAGGTCAGGAAAATACTGACCAAGTTGTTAAAATATTATTGTCCGGTAACTGAATTTTCATACCCAGAGAAAGTCTTAAAATTACTCAGATTATACTTTTAGTCCTAGGCCTCCTTTAGAATGAAAACAAACCTTGGTATTGAAGTCTGTGTAGGGACACAGCGGTTGAAGCATTTATCCTGGCTTGAGGGACAGGAGCAGCTCACTGTGTGCTGATAAGTCCTTGGTCAGATTTTAGAGGTTCTCAGAAACAGGAGCAGACAGACACCCTGGAGTAAAAGGCTGCCTTCCAAAGCAGAAGGCAAAGGAGAATATTTCTGTTCCCGATTGAGTACACAAGGGTCAGGAAAATAAATATGGTTTATGGGTTCTTAGACTGTAGTATGAATTCCTGGGGGAGCTTAGAAATGCATATACCTGGGCCCTCTGGCAGTCTGATTCACCGGTCCGGGATGGGGCCAGGACTCCTTCCATTCAGCACTCCCTCCTGCTTTTGCTTTTTTTTTTAAATGACAAATTTATTGAGATGCAATTCACATACCATAAAATTCACCCTTTTTATTTATTCATTTATTTCTAAAAATATTTATTTATTTGAGAGAGAGAGACACAGCGAGAGAAGGAATACAAGCAGGGGGAATGGGAGAGGAAGAAGCAGGCTTCCTGCTGAGCAGGGAGCCCTATGCAGGGCTGAGCCCAGGGCAGACGCTTAACGACTGAGCCACACAGATGCCCCCAAATTCACCCTTTATAAAGTGTACAGACATGTGGTCTTTAACATATTCACCAGGCCAGTTACCAGCACTACCTGATTTAGAACTTTTTCATTACTAGCCTCCCCAAAACCCATACCTGTTAACAGTCACTCCCCACACTACCTTCCCCAGCCCTGGCAAACCACTTATCTGCTTTTCTTTTTCTTTCTTTCTTTTTAAAAATTAACATATATTATAGTATTAGTTTCAAAGGTAGAGTTCAGTGATTTCATCAGTTGCATTTAACACCCAGTGCTCATCACATCACGGGCCCTCCTTAATGCCCATCACCCAGTTACCCCATCCCCCAACCCAACTAATCTGCTTTCTGTCTTTATTGTGTTGCCTGTCCTGGACATTTCTTTTCTTTTCTTTTTTTTTAGATTTTTATTTGTTTATTTGACAGACAGAAATCACAAGTAGGCAGAGAGGCAGGCAGAGAGAGAGAGGGAGAAGCAGGCTTCCCGTTGAGCAGAGGCCCTGATGTGGGGCTCGATCCCAGGACCCTGGGATCATGACCTGAGCCAAAGGCAGAGGCTTTAATCCAGTGAGCCACCCAGGCGCCCTGTCCTGGACATTTTGTATAAATGGCATCATATAACATGGGTGGTCTTTTGTCACTGTTCTTTTTTCACTTTGTATGGTGTTTTCAAGGTTCATCCATGTCATAGCATGTATGAGTCCTTCATTCCTTTTTATGGCCAAATAATATTCCATTATAAGGCTAAACCATGTGTTTATCCAGTCATCTGTTGATGGATATGGTAAATATAAGAAAATGATACATGTTCATTCCTTCATTAGACCCTTCTTGGACATTCTTATTTGATGGGGGAAGCTTCTGGGCTCAGAAGCAGAACTTCTAGAAATAAGAAGAGTCTGATGATTGTTAGCAAAAAAATGATTTCCTTGGCTCTGCCATGGTCTTTGCCTGGTATGGTGCACTGGGGACCTGGTTTCTTGTCGTGGTATGTGGTGTTTTTGTGCAGGCATGGTTTAAGCATTTGGTTCAAGAGTACAGGCTGCGATTCTGCCAAAATGGCCTCCTCGGCATTGTTCTGAGGCGACACGTAGCCTTTGGCTTCTCTTGTTCCTCACCCACTTCAGTCTTCTGTCTTTTTCCAAATATGAAGAAATTGGTTTGCTTTTGGAAAATACTCCAAAATAAAAAAAAAAAAACTAAAGCTATTTAGTTTTTTTTATTTTTTATTTTTTGAAGATTTTATTTATTCATTTGACACAGAGAGAGACAGCACAAGCAGGGGGAGAGGCAGAGGGAGAGGGAGAAGCAGGCTTCCAGCCCGGCAGGGAGACCCACATGGGGCTCCATCCCAGGGCCCCCGGCATCATGACCTGAGCCAAAGGCAGACACCTAACTATCTGAGCCACCCAGGCGCCCCTAGTGTTTTTTAAAAACTGTTTGCTTGAAGAAGATGAGAATGAAACCTCTAGAGGCTCAGGGTGAGCTTCCCTGAGCAGCTAGACACGGCCAGAGCTGCATGGTTGTGACGGGGTCGTTTTTCTTCCTTCTCAACATAGTTTCTGAAAACAAACTTTCCATATATGCTTGCTGTGAAGAATGCTCAGTTGAGAAAAATAACTATTTTTGTTCTACAGTAATTGTTGTGGTTCCTTCTCAATTTTGTATTTGCTGTTTATAAAATGATAAAAATAAGTTACTAGAATCATAAAAGCCAAACGACTTACAGCTTTATTTGCAACACAAGGAAAAACCATTTAAAATTGAATTGTTGGGGCGCCTGGGTGGCTCAGTCAATTAAGCATCTGCCTTTAGCTCAGGTCATGAAGGATTGAGCCCTACATCGGGCTCCTTGCTCAGCAGAGAGCCTGCTTCTCACTCTCCCTCTGCCTGCTACTCCCCCAGCTTGTACTCTCTCTCATTCTCTCTCTCAGTCAAATGAGCAAATAAAATTTTTAAGAAAAAAATTTTTTAAACCATTTAAAAAAATAGATAATATTGAATTAATGTGGAGTCATTTGTGATGTAAATTGTATTTTTTCATTCAGTATATCAAGTATGACCATTTTATGTACAAACCAAGTGCATATAATGTATATTTACCTATATTCCAGAATTAGCATACTAACCTTAGAACAGTAAAGGGCACTGGAAATTTATAGTTGTGTATGTTTTATTCCTTACTCCACCTCCTTCCCCTGCCCAAATTTTTTATTTTTGTTTTTACTGAAGATGCATATAATGTATTTTTAATTGAGATATAACGCACATAAAATTTACCACTTAAAAGTGTACAATTTGGGGCGCCTGGGTGGCTCAGTGGGTTAAAGCCTCTGCCTTCGGCTCAGGTCATGATCCTGGGGTCCTGGGATGAGCCCTGCATCGGGCTCTCTGCTCTGCAGGGAGCCTGCTTCCTCCCCTCTCTCTCTGCCTGCCTCTGCCTACTTGTGATCTCTCTCTCTCTCTGTCAAATAAATAAAATCTTAAAAAAAAAAAAAAAAAGCATACAATTTAGGGCACCTGGGTGGTTCAGTGGGTTAACGCCTCTGCCTTCAGCTTGGGTTATGATCCCAGGGTCCCGGAATTGAGCCCCACATCGGGCTCTCTGTTCGGCGGGGAGCCTGCTTCCCCTCTCTCACTCTGCCTGCCTCTCTGCCTACTTGTGATCTCTCTGTATCAAATAAATAAATAAAATCTTTTTTTTTTTAAGTGTTCAATCTAGTGACTTGTGGTTATTCACTATATAGTGGTAGTTGTATAGCTGTCCTTACTCTCTAATTCCAGAACATTTCTATCATCCCCCAAAGAAACCTTTACTTATTGTCAGTCAATCTCAGTTCCCCTTCCCTCTATGGACTTGCCCACCCTGGATATTTCCTATAAATAGATTCATGCAATATGTGGCTTTTTGTGTCCAGCTTTTTTACTTCCTTTATTTTCAAGGTTCATCCATATTGTGGCGTGTAACAGTCCTTCACTTCTTTTTATGGCTAAGTAGCATTCCCTTGTATGTATATATCCCACTTTGTTCATTTATCAGTTGATTGATATTTCCAGATTTCCCTTTTTATTTAAATCACTGTTTTTGTTTTAAGATTTGGGGAAACCAGTCTCTCCACCCCCCCAACTGCCATGGCTTATGCATGTCCAGATTGTTTTTCGAGCAGTGTCTAAAACAGTAATATCCGAACTTCTTTTTGTAGGTGACTCCGATAGCATCATTTCTGTAGCTCAAGTATCACCTCCCTGTTGTACCATTAAAAACCCCACCCGAGTTAACAGGAAGAATGTTATTAATGTTGGTGAGAGCTCAGTGGCCCCCTATATAATTCGTAATATGATAAATGGATAATTCATCAATGCTCCGTATAAATAAAACATGAACAATGCTCTATTATAAGTAGCAACACTCTGAGAAGCCTGGCCTCAGAACGCCAGTGGCTGTCTCACTGGGCTCCTGGCGGTGGACATTACACTGGCTTCCCCAGGCTGCTTCCCCAGATGGCAGTGGAGGAAGCAGAGCAGACAGGCAGGCCCGGGCAGGATTCTGAAGGACCTGCTACCCCCCTCCTTTCTCCGGTGGTTCCTCTCTCCGCACTGCGGCACTGCGGGCTGCACCCTGTCCCTCCTTCAAGTCCCTCAGGTATTCCTGTAAGAACTGTGCTCAGGAGATGATCTGATATGTCATTTCCTCCTTCTTACCACCAGGAAAACACTTAATATCTGTTTTAAAATCTTGACACTCTCATGGGCAAAAATAAGACACTTGTTTTTCAATTATTGACTTCACCTTTTAGTACTCCCAGTTCCCTTTAGAAAAAAAAAAAACAACGGTGTTTTCAGAGATCAGGCTGGAACTTTAAGCCTTTGTGGGTAAATGTAAAGGAATTATAAAATAACACAGGTTTTTGATCTGGTAATGTCAGGCTGGAACAATTACGTTTTCTGTGGTCCTTTGAGACAGACCGGAAGCGTCTCTCTAAGACCTATATTCACGTACCTATCATCTAGCTTCAGAATTTTGTATGACATTTTAAATTTAATTAAAATTATTAATACTAATTAAGCCCATCTGGTGAATGAGAAGTTCTGTTTTTATGGAAAGCAGTGGAGTGGGAAAATGTGTTTTTATTAGTCATGCATTCATTATACCTCCTGGAAACCAGTCTGGATCACAAGGCCAAATTGCTCAGGAAGAAATAAAGAATGTTGGGTTGTGTAAAAATCACCCGAGGCCTTTGATTGACCGTATTTAAATGCAGCTTCAGGCCAGTGCCCAGACAGAGGGTTTTGGTAGTTGGAGCGGTGCCCTGGAGTCTACCTGCCCCTCCAAGACCCCCCAGCAGACTCAAACAGATGCCCGGTGGAGCACATTTGGGGGAATAGCTCCATCTTGCAATCCCAGATCTACAAAGTGATGGCAAAGTTACGGTGACATAAGTGCCAGAGTACTTCCAGTCAGCAAGTTAAGCTGGGCTTGTCACCTAATTAATGGCTTTGAAGCATCACAGGTGAAAAGGGAAGGGTCGTAGTTTTGTGGGGGCAACATGTTCTGTCCGTCTGTGAGTTTAGAAATGCCGGGAGGCTGATCGCCTCGTGGCGGGCCCTTCTTTACTCCCTCAGTTCCAGCCCCTGAAGCCCACTTGAACTTGCTTCTCAGAATATGGCACCAGGGGCATCTGGGTGGCTCAGCAGGTTAAGCCTCTGCCTTCAGCTCAGGTCATGGTCTCAGGATCCTGGGATCAAGCCCCACATCGGGCTCCCTGCCCAGCGGGGAGCCTGCTTTCTCCCTCTCTCTGCCTGCCTCTCTGCCTACTTGTGATCCCTCTCTCTGTCAAATAAATAAATATATATATTAAAAAAAAAAAAGAATATGGCACCAGCTATTTCTCTGGAGACCATGGTTTGAGTCCTCAAGGTCATTAGTACCCAATGGGAATCGAGTTCACTCCAGTACCATATTGTTTAAGTGCTTCTTGTGACCCTCAACCTCAGACTCCATACACGGTTCTCTGTGCATGAGACACAACGGCTTTTGTCCCTTTTGGGAAAGCTCTGGTTTTCTGGGAAGTATAGGCAAATTGTTCTCTTTGGGGGAAAGCCAGATGCCAGGACTGAGTGACCCAAGCGCAGGCCTGGGTGTTCTCCCCGAGGGCAGACTCCATGTCTTAACTCATCCTTGAGGCCGCCCTGCATCCTGCACAGAACCTGGCACGTGCTTGTGGTGCCCAGGAGAGGGGGGTACCTGCTAGAAAGAAGGGGGTGGCTGGAGAGAGTTGCTGCTCATGCGGATTGAGACTTCATCCTTGTGGTTGTGTGTGTGGGTACAGAGTGCAGGCATGAGGGGGGCGGTGAGGGAGCAGCCACTGTCCTTGATATCCAACGGGGCCATCTGCCCGATGCACGACACAAGGGCCGTGTCTTTCAGCCCAGCCAAATGGAGAGGCTCCAAAAGCATTTTTTTTTTTTTAATTGAAGTATAGTTGACCAGAAGCTTTGTGGAGCATTATGAGAGAGGCAGTGAGTTCCTTCCTGTTCTGAAAGGCCCTTCAGCGCTCTCTTCCCTAGCGGGAGGGGAGAGCTCTGGGTCTGACTTCTTTAAAGAGCTGGATTGCTTTCAGCACAGCCGTACCCCGAAAGGTAGGATGCCACATGCCTGGGTAAGGGACAGCTGAGCTCCGTGGCCAGGCCTAAGCGCTGCCCCCCTCCTCAAACTCACACCTGCTTGAACCAGCCTATTGCCTTCCTGTCTTTTCAGTTCACCAGTCTCAACCCTCTTCCTTTTGATTTGTTACCCAGAGCTCGCTACCTTTTCTTTTTCTCTTCCTGCTCCTGGCCTCCCTCTCCTTGTTCCCAGGAATTACACGCATGTCGTAAAGTCCAGCCCTTTGATTTCTTGCAGGAAGGGGATGCCCAGGCCAGGAATTTGAGCAGCTACCCTGTCACCTGGCAGGCAGACTCTCCTGGGAGAGGGGATGGGAATCTTGGAACTCGAGAGGGACTCAGGAGAAGGATTCCCTGGAGGATCAGTGGGAAAAAGACATGAATCTCCAGTATCTCAGTACTCCTTGAACCTCTAACCAAAGAGCCACCTTGTCCCCATCAAGAGGGACCGTCCATGCGGTGTTCATGCTTTGGCGTTGCGCATCCTGTTGGTGTTCTCCATTCTCGATGGGTCTCATCTTCCTAGCCACGTCCACCTGAGCAATGTCCGTTTGTCCTCATGTTGAGAGACAGAGTTCTGACGGGCCTTGCTATTGAAATCCTACATTTTAATCAGCTACTTCACTGCATTGGAATGTCAGGCACTTGCGTGTCGTGAAACTACTACACCGCGGAGGCCGCTGCTTTGGCATCCACGTGGTCCTTATTTGTTAGGTGTGAGGTGCCCCGTGGGATTCCTGGGTTTGCCAGAGCCACCTGCTCTTCCTCGACCAGACAGATGACCCGGTGGCTCCATGTTTCCTTCCCTGGGTTTGTAGCGGCTGGGAGAGGGTCTTCGCACAGGGCTCCAAGGCCGAGGACGGAGGACGTCCATGCGTGCCCAAAGGCCAGCACAGGAGTACCTCTGTGGGGGGGTTTTGGCTGAGGCAGGCAGTTTATTGTGTCAAGTAGAGTAATGACTCATGTCTTCTTTGGGGACTGTTAGTGCATCACAGGTTTAAGAGAGCCTGAAAAAGTGCCGGGTTGTGCTGGTATTTTATCTTTTGCTTTCACACACCCGTGAACACACGTGGCACGTGCATGCGCACACACAGGATTGGCATGCATTCGGACTGAGAAGAGCTTGGTTGGTATGGGGTCTGCATCCAGGGGGATCTCAGGATTCTGTGCCCTTGCCCTCTCTCCTGGGTCAGGGATTCTGAAGGGTGTGTTGCAGTCACACACACATACCCCACCCTGGGTGGACTCTGTCAGGGATAAATAGTCTGGGGTGTGGGCCCTAGATTTGCTGTCGTGACTCACTGAGTGTGCATCCCTGTTCCCCCAGGCGACTCGGAGCTCCTCTTGGTGCTGACATGATGACAGTGTGCAGCCGGGCCAAGGGCAGCCGCAGCCAGACCGAAAACCTGAGCTACACATTGGCTGACAAGTAAGAGCTTTTCTCCCCTGGGAGTGTCGAAGTTGGCCCAGAGTCTCTACTTCCTTCCTCTCTCTACTGCCTTTCCCTCTTCTCTAACCCCACTTCGTTGGACTAAGGACAGGTTCTTTTCCGAGTCATTGCCATGTGCCTCCTGGAAATCATCCCCCCATGCTGGAGAACCTGTGACCACAGTGGGCAGTGGAAGGTCTGACTAGCGCCCAGCTGTTGAGAGGACGGGCCCATGGCAGCTTCACGCCCTCTCCCCATTCCAGCCCGGGATTTATTCTCCTAACTACTAGGATGCGTAGGCCTTTTCACTATCCTTGAACCTTACATCTGTATAGGTGCGTCTGTCCACCAAGCCAGCTTTGCCCACCCTCTTTTAGCAGTGCTGTTTTCTCTCCACATGGAGCCCTTTCCTCTGACTCTGTGTCTCACACTCTGCGGTGGCCTTGGTCATCACAGCTCTGCACCGCAGTCCCCAGTCCCTTCTGGGGCCGTAGTGTCCTGGAAACAGGACCTCAGAAAATCCTTGGGTGCAACAACCACATGGAGAGGGCCCTTTGCCTCTGGCTTCACCATCCTCGCCTCTCGCTTGAGCTTCATAATTCCATGTGGTCTTCTTCAAGCCGTCCTTCTCCCCTTTCAGTTCTCGCATTGGGCCTCCATGACTGTGAGGTCACCCCAGACATCTGGGATCTTAGACAACTGCAACAACACTCCTTGCCATTTAGTACTTACTGTCAGAAACTAGAGTGTGTGCTGTACTCTGGGGACGTTAACGTATATTGACTCATCCACTCATTTGTCTTCTAAGTATTTATTGACTGTCTACTGCATACTAGATAAATTTAAAGATAAATTTGACCTCTGCACCAGTCAAGTTCCAGTCTAGAGAAGAGAGAGAGAGAGTTCTTATTTATTTATTTTGGTGGGGTGGGGTGGGGGGAGAAAGAGAGGGAGGGAGAGAGAATTCTAAGCAGGCTCCATGCTCAGTGTGGAGCCTGACACAGGGCTTGATCTCATGACCTGAGGTCATGACCTGAGCTAAAATCAAGAGTCAGACACTCAAACAGCTGAGGTGCCCCGTGAGTTCTTACTTTATTTTATTTTTATGTTTTAAAGATTTTATTTTTTAAAGATTTTATTTATTTATTTGACAGACAGAGATCACAAGTAGACAGAGAGGCAGGCAGAGAGAGTCGGGGGAAGCAGGCTCCCCGCTGAGCAGAGAGCCGGATGCAGGGCTCGATCCCAGGATCCTGGGATCATGACCTGAGCCGAAAGCAGAGGCTTTAACCCACTGAGCCACCCAGGTGCCCAGAGAGTTTTTATTTTAGAATGAAAAAAAAAAAGAGCCAAGATTCAAACCGAGGTCCCCACTGACTTGAAAGCCATGTTTATCCATCGTCAGTATTTTTTAACAGTCCATGTGGCGCCTGGGCGGCCCAGTTGGTTAAGTGCCCGACCTTTGATTTCGGCTCAGGTCATGATCTCTTGGGTCGTGGGATTGAGCCCCGCGTGGAGCTCAGCACTCAGTGGGGCGTCTGCTGGAGAGTCTCCCCCTTCCTTTGCCCGCCCCCCACTCATGCCTCTCTCTCTCTCTCTCTCTAAAATAAATAAATCTTTAAAAAAAAACCAGTACATACGATTTTTATGATTATTGTTTATATCCTCCATTGTCATTAAGCATGAACTAATGTGACTTGTGTATTTATGTGTCTGCCTGTCATCCTGCTTCTTGTGCTGTGAGAGCCAGGGCTTTAACTTCTGCCTTTTGAACTTTCAGTAAAATATCAACAAACTGATTGTGTTTCTGCTTCTCTCTAAAATCTGAATTCATGCTAATGTCCTCAGTGGTGACAGGACAATTGAAAAATGTGTTTCTCTTTTGTAAGCACTCTGCTGTGCATGCTAATTGTTTATTTAAATAAGGAATTCTGCTTTGATAGCCGTATTTAAAATATGAAAATGTGTTTGCATATTCACAAGTTTCTAATTTATGCTGTGCAACCACAAATAGCAACACAATTTACGTGTTAATGTCCCCATGGAGGGAGAAGTCTTCATGTAAACAATTATTAGTCTTTGGAACAGAAAGCTGAATAGTAACAGGATGCATGAAATTGCTAATTATTCGTCTCTCACTGTGACCCTTAACTAGAGTTTCAGAATTCCTATGTAGTCAGATCTATATATTCCAAAAATGTGCACCATGAAGTTGGTCTGTGCATCCTTGTTAATCTTGGCCTGTCCAAGGTCAGTCTGCTTAGTTGCGACGTTTGCTGTTGGAAGATTATTTTGCATTCAAAAACACAGATACTCCCGTTCTCATTAGACTAGCTTAAAAATGTTTTTCTGGTTTCCTTTCAAAAGAGCTTTGAACAGCTTCGTGGTACTGACTAATCCCCTAAAATCACATTTGGAGGCTTATACCCGACGTGTATATTTCCAGCGATGATGGAAATATTCTTTTGCTCTGTCCAATGTGAATGTCATGTGGCTAATGAGTACCACGTTCTACTACTCTGCTGTTGTTCCAGGTGCTGAGAATGCAACAGTAGCCCAAACAGGCCAAAATTCAAAGTAATCCAACAAAACCAAGCAATCCCTGTTCACATGAAGAAACCAGTCTAGTAGGCTCACTGTCTAGAGAAGGTCCAATTCAGATGCAGCCAATAATTGTGGCTTTTCCTACTCAAGTCAGGACAGCTTAGGAATCCCAGAATGAGAAGACATTTTATGACTTATGGCATTGTTCTAATTTTTAAATAGTTGTCACAAAGGCCCATCCATTGATTCCAGAAACAGAGGAAATCTGGACTATGAAGCTTTTAGCTCAGATGTTCCCTGTTTTCATCAGGAAAACAAGCTGACAATAATGATAACATTATATACTTACGACATGCTAAATGCTTAATATGGCCTGCCTCTTTCAGTGTTTTCAGCCGTTCTGGTAGATACGTATTACCATTATTCCCATTTCACAGGTGAGGACACTTAGGCTTAGAGAAGTAAAACTGCTTGTCCAAGGTCACGCAGCTGGTCAGTGGTTAAATTAGGCTTTAAACTCAAGTCTACTGCATTACAAAAATCCAGTAGATCCTTTCATTCCACAATACTGCCTTCCTAAGAAGGAAAGAGTGATTTCTTAAAGTGGTGGTTTCAATGTTTACTATTTAACAGCTAGCATATAGCAT
This sequence comes from Mustela nigripes, assembly GCF_022355385.1. Lineage (NCBI taxonomy): Eukaryota > Metazoa > Chordata > Mammalia > Carnivora > Mustelidae > Mustela > Mustela nigripes. The sequence goes on from NC_081560.1 coordinate 13,318,112, forward strand.
TTATATCTAAGTTCTAGCTAGTCTCTATGACTAAGAATCCATTACCCAATGTTTGTCTTTCTTGTTCAGGGTCAAGGTGGAAGGTCCAAAGGCTGGGGAAGACCCTCGAAGGCTGCCAATTAGGTCCCCCATTCCTTTGCCAGAGACTGATCAGGGTTCACCCCCTAGAAGAAGCTCATTGGAAAGTCTCAGTAACCTGATGCTAGAGTCAAGAGTGAACTGTCTTCAGCAGAACATGTTCAGCTCAAATATGATCATCAGCGACCCAGCTTCAGGTCTCAGTGCTAAAGAAGCCAGCAAGGCAGGCAAGAGGCAGCTCAGCGGTGTTCAGAACCCCTGCCCTCCTGCCCAGGGAGGGGCCCTGCACAAGCCCCTCAGCATAAAGGACAAGATATCCAAATGGGAAGGGAAAAAGGAGTTGCCCACCCCTGCACCCTGCAGGAGAGCAGATGGGCAAGAGGACTACCTGATGTCTTGTGTGATGGGGAGGAGGAGCAGTGATGGTGTGAGAGCGTGGGTCACGGAGGTGCAGGATGGAACCAGGCCCGAGACAGAGAGCAAGGAGAATGAGAGGAATAAAGGGGTCATGAAAGTCGGGGGACAAGATGCAGAGCCAAGGCAAGACCTCAGCCAGCCAGCCAGGCAGCTGGCTCCCAGCTTGGGCAGAGGCCGAGAGCCCAGGCTGGGCCAACAGCGCTTTCCGAATGACAGCCTCTCCGTGCTGAGGCAGGTCAAGAAACTGGAGCAGGCTCTGAAGGATGGGTCGGCGGGGCTGGATCCCCAGTTACCTGGGACTTGTTACTCCCCACACTGCCTGCCGGACAAGGCTGAGGAGGGGCCCACCCTTCCTGAGAACCGTGGGGCCGGGCGTGGCTTGGAATTCAGGTCCCACCACTGGGACCTGGAGGCCAGGGACCCCACCCCTGAGGCTGCAGAGGAAAGGAAAGGCTTGTGCAGGAGGCCCTGCGACCAGAGCCTGGAGGGTGTGGACAGGGGCTCAGAGGGCTCCCCTGCGAAACCCTTCATCAACCCCCTGCCCAAGCCCCGGAGAACGTTTAAACACGACGGAGAAGGGGACAAGGACGGGAACCCAGGCATCAGCTCCCGGAAGGATAAAAGGCACCTGCCTCCTCTGCCTTCTCTACCTCCCCCGCCCCTGCCCTCCTCGCCCCCGCCCTCCTCTGTGAACAGAAGACTGTGGACCGGGAGGCCGAAACCCAGTGCTGACCACAGGTAGGTGGTGGCCGACTATCTGCTCAGTGGCTTATGCTGCATCACCGCCGCTCTCAGGTGGTGGCTTACTGGTTTTATTAAATGGGTGGGTCTTGTAGTTGGTCCAGACTGGTCATAGCTTGAGACAGACAGTGTATTGATGAAACCTGTAGGCGTGAGAAGTGATGCCAGTGTTTTGTGTTCTCCATTCTCAAAATGAGTATTAGCTTGGGAAAATACCCTTTGGATGTGACAAGTCCTTCTATTTCTGGCGCTAACCGAGAGTTCATCGAAAACTCGTGGTAACTCGGGCGGTGGGCTAATTGGGGCTGACTCTCATCTGCCACTCCCATCCCCCACTCGTGCACTGTGTTTCCAGTCTCCGCTGGCTCCTGTCTTCATGCTTTTTCTTGGTGCGAGCTCTAGAAACACAGCCCAGGTTGGCCTCAACCCTGTTGCTGTCTCTCTGTGTGACCTCGAACACCTTGTCTGACCTCCCGAAGCCTCTGTTTCCTCATTTATACATAAAGATGCACACCCTAAATCTTTTATAATGTCAGAATAGTACATGAGATAATAAAGTATGTGCGTGCTTGAAGATCAGATCGGTGCATTGGAAACTGTTTCTTTTCTGCTTTGAGAACTACTTTCTAGCCTATTTCTGGGATGTGCTAATTGGTTTGATACCCACTAAACTGGAAACCAGCCACAGAGGAAAACTCAGAGCCGTTGTCTTTGCTCTGGTCACCCATTCTGCACTTTCTGTTTTCCCCTTAACTCCTGCAGTTACTTTTGCCACTTATCCTGAAACTGCTCTTGACCCAAGGCCACCTGTGACCCCATCTCACCAAATTCAGTTGCCTGTTCTCTGTCCTTTTCTTACAGGACATGTCTTGGCATTAGAGGAACAACTTAACTCCATTCACTGGGCTTCTAGATCACCTGCTTTCCTGGGGGTCCTGCTTCACATGCTACTCCTTCTCAGTTCCATTCACCTCTCCCTGAGTGTCAGAATCAGACCCCCAACACACCATCCTGAGTGAGAGCAGGCACTTCTCTCCTCTGTCTGCCTCATTCCCTAAATGAGCTCATTCAGTCCCATGGCGTTAAATGTCAGTTACATGCTTATAAACCCCACATGTATCCCCACAGCCCTGACTCCCTCTTCCAGCGAAGGTTTGCAGAGTCATCTCCGGCATGGCTGTCCCATTTGGTTGTATTCATAGTTTGGACTGAACGTGTCCAAACCTAAATTCCCAGTCCAGGCTACTCTAAGCGTCTCCTCCCCAAATAACAGCCATCTTATTAAATGGTATCACCCTTCGTTACACTTCGGCCAAATCCTAGGAGTCATTTGTGATTCCTCTCCTTTTCACAGAGCCCTGATCTAATTTATCAGCAAGCTGTTGGAGACATGCCCTTGAATGTGACTACATCTGCTTCACTGCTACCACCTTAGTTCTCTCGTGTCCGCTTCCCACCCCAGTGTATTCCTCTGTAGCAGCTAGAACAGTCTTCTAGAATTATATTCAGTCATGTCACTGGCCTACTTTACATGCTCTGTCAGGTAGGATTGTTTTGGCTGCAAAAAACAGAATTTCTTAAGTTCTCTTCCAAGGGAAAAAGTTTGCATATTCCAGATAGGTACGTAGGTAGGTAGGTAGATAGATAAATAGATGAAATAGAAAGAAAGAAAGAAAGAAAAAGAAATTATGTCCTTTAAAAAAAAATCATGCCATATATATATATATACTGTTTTTTACTTAGGATGTCATAGAGATCTTTCAACATTACCACTTTTTTTTTCACCTTCCTTTTTTATTTTATTTTATTATTTTTTAAAGTATTTATTTATTTATTTGACACAGAGAGAGGACACAAGCAGAGGGAGAAGCAGACAGGGGAAGAGGGATTAGCAGGCTCCTTACTGAGCAAGGGAACCCAATGAGGGGCTCAATCCCAGGACCCCGGGATCATGATCTGAGCTGAAGGCAGCCACTTAACTGACTGAGCCATCCAGGCGCCCCTTATTAATTAAAAATATTTTTTTTTTTTTTTTTTTTTTTCTTTTTAGAAAGAGGGAGAGAGGTCACTGGAGTGGGTAGGAGGGAGGGGGAGGGGCAGAGGGAGAGGGAGAATCCGGAGTAGGCTCCACACCCAGCAGGATCTCACAACCCTGAGATAAGCTGAAACCAAGAGTGGGACGCCCAATTGACTATGCCACCCAGACAACCCTATGCTTCTTTTACTTAGGGTTTTATTTATTTATATTTTTTATAAATAATATTTTATAAATAATATTTTATATTTATTTGTTTGACAGACAGAGATCACAAGCAGGCAGAGAGGCAGGCAGAGAGAGGTGGGGAGGCAGGCTTCCTGCAAGCAGGTAGCCCGATGAGGAGCTCGATCGCAGGACCCTGGGATCATGACCTGAGCTGAAGGCAGAGGCTTTAACCCACTGAGCCACCCAGGTGCCCCTTACTTAGGATTTTAGAAATTAGGATTGAATGTTAGATTTTTGTCAGGTTACTTTTCAATAGCTTTATATGATCATACATTCCTGTCCTTTGGCCTGTGGATAATGACTTTATATCCTAATATTAACCCATTCTTACATTTTGGGAATGCACTCTCATTTGGTCCTGGTTTGTTACTCTCTTAATATACTGTGGAATTCTGTTTCTAATACTTTATTTAAGATTTTGGTGTTAGTATTCCATAAATGTGACTGGTCTTTACTTGGCTTTCATTGTACTGTCTTTACCAGGCTAGGGTATCAGTGGTACATAGGATCTATTGAAGAACTTAGAGGCTTCCTTGTTTATGTTCTGAGAAAGCTGTGTCCGCCTCCAGTTCTTAATCCTTTCCCAAACCAGTGCCAAAACCCACGTGCCTAAGTACTGGGGTGACCTTTCTGCTCATAACCCTGGTGTGTCATGACAGCGGCTGTTCTGTGCCCTTTCTGGGCTGTTCCTCCAGGAAGGCCCCCTTTTTCAGGGGCAGGTTGCTTCTGGGAAATCAGACTCTTACCTCTGTGTCATCTCTGGGCAGATAGATCAGCCTGGTGAACAGTTATTCCCATTATCTTTTCTCTTGTAGCTACCATCTGCTCTTTGCCGTCTTCCAGCATTCTCTTTAAAACCAGCTAAAGTTACTTAGTTTCAGTCCAAAAATGAAATTTTTCTTGGCCGGTTTGAATATGGTTGCATCAGCTGTGTTTTTAAGAATTTTGGCTTTGGATTTTTCCTTTTGTTTAAAATAGTACAGTGGGGGTGATTAGGGCACGATGTTCATTTTTTACGTAGAAAAATAAAGTGTACTTTTTATTGTGGTCCTATCTCTTCACAAAAAGAAGAGGCTCAACTCAAATTTGGCAGACTTACTGCCCTCTCTGAAGCAGGAGAGCCAAGCCAGAGCTGAAGAAAGGAATGATTAAGGATTTTGAGGTTGGGAGGGTTTAGAATTACATGGCCAGGCTGTGCACTTCAGAGAATGCATTGGGCTCATTTTCATAGGCCAATGAGTCCGCTTCTGCGGGAGCCAAACCAGTGGACTCAGATGCTCAGTTTCAGAAAATGTCTTCTTTCTTTTCCTTCTCTTCCCTTTTTTTCTCTGTTCTGTGTTCTCTCCCCTCCTCCTTTTGTCCCTTTCCTCTTTCTTCATTCCTCTAAAGCCCCAGGAAATTAAAAGCAAGGACTTGTGCCTTCCATCCTAAAATGGGAAATGAGAAACCCTTCAATGTCAGGAAATTCCCAAGATAAGGTCCCTACAGCAGCACTCACTTGCTTGTGTATGTCCTGCGGCATGCATTGAGTAACTGGCAGGAATGCCTTAAAGCCAACATTTAACAAGTTACTGTTTTGTAAGTATGAGCAGCATCCTGAATTCACATGTATCTGTATGCCCCAGATGTTTGAACTGGAATGTAGACTTTTAATTACAGAGTTTTTAGATATTTATGAAACCAAATAATGATGTTGACCAAAATTTCAGCTTTTCAACTAATTATTTTGACATTGTACAGCTTCAGCCTTTTCTCGGAGCTTTAGCATGTGACTTGCAGAACTTTTGGAGGACGTGAAACCTTGGTCATTATATGACTGCCAAGTCACATGCCTGATGTTATTGATTTAATAATTTGCGTCTTCTGTAGGACTGATTGGGACCCCCAGAGTCGTCTGGCTGGACAGCAACCCTCAGCTATTACCCAGTTAGTGGCTAAGTTAACTTACCAGCCACACTACGGTCTGTCCCTGATATTACAAATCTGTCCCGGTCAACATGACATCCATGAGGCAATTCTAACTGCCATGTCTAAAATCTGAGTGTTAGGGTGCCTGGGTGGCTCAGTTGCTTAAGTACCTTTGCTCAGGTCATGATCCCAGGGTCCTGGGATTGAACTCCACATCAGGTTCCCTGCTGAGCTGGGAGTCTGCTTCTCCCTCTCCCTCTGCTGCACCCCCTGCTTGAGCTCACTTGCGTACTCTCTCTCTCTGTCAAATAAATAAATAAAATAAAGTAAACCAACACTGAGCATAATAGGGCATCTGGATGGCTCAGTCTGTGAAGTGTCCCACTCTTGGTTTCAGCTCAAGTCATGATCTCAGGGTTGGGCTCTGTGCTCAGCAGGGAGTCTGCTTGAGCTTCTCTCTTCCTCTCCCTCTGCCCCTCCCACGTGCACGTGCACATGCACGCTCATGAATGCAGTGCTTTCTCTCTCTCCTAAATAAGTAAATAAATCTTAAAAAGAAAAGAAAACCCGAGTATTTAAAATCTTCAAAAGGGCAAATTTTTTATTAAGACCTAGAGCAGAAGTTACCTGAAAGCACTGGAGAAGCTTGATTTTGTAAATTCATTTTTTTTTTAATTTTTAAAGATTTTATTTATGTATTTGACACAGAGAGAGAGAGAGAGAGAGAGAGAGAGATCACAAGTAGGCAGAGAGGCAGGCAGAACGAGAGGAGGAAGCAGGCTCCCTGCTGAGCAGAGAGTCTGTTGTGGGGCTCAGTCCCAGGACCCTGAGATCATGACCCGAGCCCAAGGCAGAGGCTTAACCACTGAGCCACCCAGGTGCCCTAAATTCATTTATTTTAATGGTGGTTGCATTAGAAAACAAAAACACGAGAATAGAGAGGATGGTTGTTATTCTACATTAGAGCAGTGACTGTCATGTCTTATTTTGCACTGGAAGTTGAAATGGTTGGATGTTAGGCATAATGGGGAACAGAGATGGTTTTTCTTCTGATGTTTCTGTTTTGGATTCAGGATAGAGATAAGCAGAAACCCAACGTGAGTAGCAGTTGCAGTTGTTGGAGGGGGTCACCAGTAAGAGCGTGGGCTGAGCTACCATAAGCCTTCTCCCACTTAGCCCCTCACTCTGATCACCTGGTGGCATGAATGCTCCTCCCAAGGGCATGGTGGGACAGGGGAAAGAGCTGCGTGTGGTTGCTGGGGACGGAGGTAAGAAGAGAGTCTGTGGCAGCGCAGGTGGCTGAGGCAATCAAAGCATGGTTTTTACAGTTCCCAGCCCAGACGAATGGTGTTTTAAGTGGTGCCTAGGTCCCAGGCTCTCCAAGCTCATTTAAGTCATAGCTGAGAATAATCCTGGGGGAGATGTGTTCCAAACAATTGACGAAAAATTAGCTCCAAGAGTACAGCTGCCTTATTTTCCTTACCCCAATGGAGGGATAAACTATAAGCAGTAAATTTGGCCATTAAAACCAGCTTTTAAAATATTCACTTATTTATTCAACCAACAAATATTTATCATGCACCTCTGTGATACTAGCATATAGCAGTGAACAGAACAGATGGAGACCCTGGCCTCCCGGACCTCACAGACTAGTGGTCTTGAGACGTACACAGCTCTGCAGTTATGAACTGTACAGCACTCGGGAAGCTTGTGGCACTGTGGGAATGTTCAGTAGCGGTATCTCACCTGTCCTGGAAACTGGGCCGCACTGGGGAGGAAGCAGCCCTCCCAGCAGAGGCCTGAGGTTGCCAGGCAAGAAGGAAGGTGGGAGGTGAGTGTTCAGGTGAGAAACAGATGAAGGTCCCAGAGCAAAACAGATTTAGTGTGCCCGAGGCCCTGAAAGCAGGAGTGTGGCCAGAGGGTCAGGAAGGGTGTGAGCTGAGGCCCCCAGGTCTTCTGCAGCCAGCTCTGGAAGAGTCCAATAGATCAGGCAAGGATTTGGGCCTACCACCTAAGACAAAAGGGAAACATGTCAAAGTGGTTTTTCTTTTTTTAAAGATTTTATTTACTTATTTGACAGAGGGAGAGATCACAAAGTAGGCAGAGCAGCAGGCAGAGAGAGGTGGGAAGCAGGCTCCCTGCTGAGCAGACAGAGCCTGATGTGGGGCTCCATCTCAGGACCCTGAAATCATGACCTGAGCCAAAGGCAGAGGCTTTAACCCACTGAGCCACCCAGGTGCCCCACATGTCAAAGTTTTTTTTTTTTTTTTTAAGATTTTATTTATTTATTTGACAGAGAGAGATCACAAGTAGGCAGAGAGGCAGGCAGAGAGAGAAGGAAGCAGGCTCCCCACTGAGCAGAGAGCCCGATGCGGGGTCCCAGGATCCCAAGATCATGACCTGAGCTGAAGGCAGTGGCCTAACCCACTGAGCCACCCAGGAGAGTCCCAGCCTGATTTGCATTTGTGAAAAGCCGACTGGGAGGGGCACCGATGGGCCTAGTGGGTAGCAGTGGGTGGAAGGCAGAGCCAGGAGACATTGGGGTTGGCCTGTGGTTTCACTGCAGTGGGGACTGAGGGAAGTAGGGGATACTGGGAATACTGCTGGTAACTCCAGCAAATTGGTTAAAATCACTCCAACTAATTGGATAGAAATGGGTGCTAATGGAGAAGGGGCTTTGGACAGGACTCCCAGGTTTAAGGCATAAACATCTGGACAGATGGTGATAGCCTTTGCTGAGGAGCATTGGAGGAGGAGCTGGTCCTCATCCAGGAGGGAGAATGGGAGGCTGAGTTCAATTTTGGATTTACTCATTTTGAGATTCCCATGGGTCATTCAATGGGGGAGGAGCTTGTAAGACAGTAGTTCATTTACAAAAATATGGAAAGGTCATGAATAACCTTCAAAATACTACTTGAAATCACAGTATTTGGCATTGGTTGTCAAAATTGGGATAATACCTAAGTTATAACCCTTGTCAGCAAGCTTCAGTGAGCCCATTGGAGCATTCCAGCATCTCTAAAACTAAGAAGTACCACAATCACATGATAATTTGAGGGCCCGAGAAGCAAACTGAGGCTGAGAGGCAGTTACACCCCTTCACCAGGCTGTGGGCTTCCCGAAGGCAGGGACTTCTTGCCTTTGCATCACCAGCTGTGGGCTCAACTCAGTCCCCAGAAGGTGCTTATTAAACATATGGACTGGATGTGGAACAAATATGGAAATATTTAAAACAAGAGAGAAGCCAGTTTGGATGTGGTTACTGTTGGCCTTTTGAAATTCCCTTTTGTGCAAGGTTAATATGTAAATAAAGGTATTAAAACCTTTCTGTGACTACACATTTCCTCCCATATTGACTTACATCCAGATTCCACCTAGTGCCTGCACTAAGAGCACCGTTCATCGCCAGACTTCCAGGTTCTGACCCTGACTCTACCACCTTCTCCCCGTGTGACCTTGAGCAATTTATCTAACCTCTTTCCATCTCTTTATTTTCGTGTAGAAAGTATGGATAATAGTCGTGATTTCTCACAAGGTTGTTGCAAAGTTCAAACGTGCTAATCTGAGGAAAGCCCTTAGTCACTACTCAGTAAATGTTGAGTAAATGATTCTGTGATCTCTTTGAACAGTTTGCATGTTCCTTACCAAATCTAGGCAGTGTGCGTGCTGGGGACATGATCTGGTTGACTCAGCAGGTAAAACCCAGGAGCTGTGCCCCACTCCAGCCCAGTAACTTTGCTCTGCTCTGGCTCACAGACCACCACACCCTCATCCCCAAGCCACTGCCTGGCTAGTATCAGCCTCAGCTAGGCATCCCGGACTAGGGAGTGTTCGGGAGTTGGGGGCGGGGTACACTGCACGACACAATCCCATCCTAGAGAAAACAACTCAGATCTGCTTCCCACTTGCCTAGACCCCATCTCCTGGAGCTCTGAAGCTCAGTCCTTCCTCTCCTGGCTGGATACCTCAAGGGGTGGAAGAAGGGGCGCATGGAGAGAGAGCCCTTCCGTCACAGCCTGAGCTCCTGTGAGTGAGTCAGGCCCCCCAGGGTATAAGTGACAGTTTTCAGCCTCATGACCTGACTTAAAAACCATATGCACTTGGGGCGCCTGGGTGGCTCAGTGGATTAAAGCCTCTGCCTTCGGCTTGGGTCATGATCCTAGGGTCCTGGGATAGAGCCCCACATCGGGCTCTCTGCTCAGCAGGGAGCCTGCTTTCCTTCCTCTCTCTCTGCCTACTTGTGATCTCTCTGTTAAAAAAACAAAAAAACAAACCATAGGCACCTAGGCTAAAAGCTGGAAGCCTGGCCATTCTTTGTGTTCCTGGGCCACGCCACAGGCTGAGCTCAGGATTAGAAGGAACAAGGGTGGAGTGGAGATCAGGGGTGATGAATTCAGATGTGGAGATACGAAGTTGAGAATTTAAGGAAAAACCTTGGGATACGCCCAAAGCCCAGAAAGAGGGAAAGGACCAGGAAGAGAGCCCACGAAGGCACAGGCAGTTGTATGAGGGGAGAAGTAGCATGTGGGCGGTCTTGCACCCAGCTCCTCAAACCCTAGGGGGACCTGTGAGCCTGTGTTTGCAATGCTTTGCTGAACAAAACTTTTGTAAAATACAATAAAAAAGAATGATAGAGCAGTGACATGAGTGACATGAAAAAAGACAACACTGTGCAAGTTCTAGTTGTGTTTTAGAAATTTATTCTGTCAAATTGATTTAAAAGTGTCTCAACATGGGCATCTCGCAGTTACACTTGATCTTGGGGTCATGAGTTCGAGTCCCATGTTGGGTACAGAAATTACTTTAAAAAAAAAAAAAAAGAAATTTTTAAAACATTTCTAAATGCTTATTCTCAATTTCTTTGCCTGTCTCATTAGAATACCAGCCCTGGCCCACAGAAAGGCCCCAGGAAGTGGTTAGGTTTTACCAGAAACTCACTAGTGAGCTTCAGGGGGCAGCTTCAGAAAAGGGATGCATACAGAGGCCAGGAAAGGAAAGAAAACCAGTGAGCCAGTTTTTAAAAGGAAGAAAAACCAGTGAGCTCCAGTAAAGGAATAGACAGAGAGCTTCAGCTCTTCCCTCCTCCTCCCAACCCCCAACCCATGCCAGTTTACAACTGTTGGCAAGGAAGGTGAGAAATCACAGATTACGAGGGTCATTGCTTCCAGGGAAAGTTTTTCTAGAGGAAACCCGTGTGTGTGTTTAAAGAGAGAAGGAAACTAGCCAAGAGGGAAAGATATAAAATGCAAGAAACCCCAGGGGCGCCTGCCTGGGTGCTCAGTCAATTGAGCAGCCAACTCTTGGTCTCAACTCAGGTATTGGTCTCAGGGTTGTGAGTTTGGGGCCCACGCTGGATGCGGAGCCTGCTTTTAAAAAAATGAAAAAATAAAACAAAATGCAAGAAACCCCAAAGCATGGAAGGCAGGCAAATGGCCCTTGCCTGGCTCTGCCCTCTCGTCGCCCAGCACTCGCCACCCTGTCCTTGCGGTACAGCCTTGCCGAATGTCTGTGTGTCCCCTCCACAAATGCCCCCAAGTTCCTGCGGCCACAGGATCTTCACAGGTGCCCTTTCCTCTTCTCGGAATACTCTTCCCCCAGCCGAGGTCTTTCTTCTGTTTTCCAGGTCTCAGCTTTAATGAGTAACTTTCTCAGCACGGCCTTACCTGATGCATCCCCAGCCGAAAAATGAAGCCTCCTTGACAGTCTCTGTGCTTTTCTGTCACTGAGCTTAACACAGTTTACCACTCTGTTTATTTGTGCATGCTCTGGTGAACGTCTGTCTTCTTTCTGTTCAGGGAAGGCGCGTATGTTCAACACAAATTCTTGACAAGTCTGCTGGAGATGGATTCCCGAGCCTGAGTGGGCAGCATGGTTCTGCTCCAACTGGGGGGTGGTGGAAGGGCGGGGAGGGAGGTTGTGGGTTACTTTGGAGAAGGATAGGGAGAGAGGAGAAAAAAGAGGAGATGGACTGAACCTGTGAGGCGGCCGAGGTCCTGTGTATTTCTTCTTACGGTCTACCTCATGGTCACTCCCAAATGTTCAGTGAAGCTTCAGAAATCAAACAAACTCAAGGTGAGTGGCTGAGTGGGCAGGGCGGGACAAGGGCCTGGACTTTGCATTAAGTCAGCCCCAGCAGGACAGGGACAGCCCCTGTGGATACAGGTGAGGGTGATAGCCAGAGAGTGAGCCCAGCCATGGACAGAGAAGCAGCCACACTTGCATCGATCTCTGAGGGGCAGATGGGGCGGGGAGGTGTCTCAGCTGGCCTCTGAGTTTCATTCGGACAATAACCCCTCAGTGAGAGAAGTAGGGAGGTGCCCAGGCCTCTGGTCCACTCTGAACTGGCCTTCGCTGCTCTTTTCCGATCATGAGTGTGTGCTCTGTAAACATTGCAGAGTGTTTAAAAAGTCCAGTAAAGTGAAAGTGAAGAGAAGCCACGAGCCATTCGTCACTCCCGAGATAGTAGCTGTGTATTTCACTTCCTTCCCTTCTTCTTCTTTTCTATGTATATGATTGATTCCAAAGTTGGGACTCTGTGTGTGTGTGTGTGTACACACACTTTGCTACCTTTACACAGCATTAACAGTGTAAACATTCTTTCACATAAAAGCCACACTTCTTATTTAAGGATTTTCATACCTTCTTGCAAGAAACAGAGTTGATTTCAGTAAAAGAAATGTTTGCAGGAAGAAAATTGTTTGGTATATAATCTCTGGACCAGCCTAGTTTGATTCGAGTTCTTGTTTGCTTTTCTCCCACCTTGTACAAACCAGAAAGTCCTATGAGTTTGAAGACTTACTGCAGTCCTCCTCTGAGAACAGCAGGGTGGACTGGTACGCACAGACCAAGCTGGGGCTCACACGCACTTTATCCGAGGAGAACGTCTACGAAGACATTCTAGGTAAGAGGCCCACGTGCCTGTGCATGGGAATGAGTTTGTGAGAAAGGGGAGAAAGGAAATGGGGCTGAGTGCTTGAAACACACACGCACGTGCGCACATGCACAGAGTCTCGAAGAAATACGTGTACTCAGACAAATGAGTGAGCCGGGAGGGGTGAGAGAGAGGGACCCTCGAGGGACATGTGAGAGCATGGGGACCAGGGAGGGGTGTGGAAAGGCTGCTCAGAAACCGCCACAGAGGCAGCAGGGTGCGGCGGGACACGCTGGAGACGTGGAGTTTCGGTGGCCATGCCTGACTCTCGGCTCTGCTGTGTTAGCTGTATGCCACTGAGCTGGGGCCTTAGCTCCTCTGAACTTCAGTTCTCTCATCCGTATACTAAAGATGACCACAGCTGCTGGTCGGGTGGGGTGTGGGAGAAAATGGAAAGCAGAGTTCCCCGTGTGTCACAGATGCTCAGTGAAGTGTGGGGACTACCGAATGAAGGAAAACTCGGGCCGCCACCCTCTGCCTGAGTCTATAGGAGTGTGGCGGTAACAGGGCATCAAAACTCAGACTAAAATGAAAGTCTCTTATTAAAAATATATCTAATGTTGGCCTTAATTCTTTTAAATTCTCAAGTGGAGCTCAGATGCACTTGAATTAGTGAGTTAACTACTCCGCAGGGAGCATCACAGTTTGACTGGGGGGGGAGCTGGGCCCACTGTCCGCTTGTCCGCGGAGGTGGGTAGTCAGGAAGAAAGGAGCTGGTAAGAAGGAGAAGCTCACATGCAGCCACAGGCAAGGGGCAGGTAGAGCAGATACACATACGCATATGTGCATACAGTCACCAGTACCAGAAGAGAAGACTCCGTGGCGGGAGAATACAGGAGACTGGAAGACGGGTGTGTGTGTTTAGCCAAGCTCTGAATTTCACCATGGACAATCTGAATTCTGGTGTCCAAGTTGTGGAGGTGGGTTGCTGCCAAAGCCGTAGGCTTCCCAGGTCCAAAGTGGTATGAGATCCGGTCTCCCATGTAACCTGACGGGGCAGCTTTCAGTTACAGAGAACAGAAGACCCCGCTGAAGTACCAAGGGCATTTGTTGGCTCGTGTGACCCAAACTGGCCTGTTCTCCCTTGTTTCCTATCTCTCGGGTTAGCGCTGTGCTCAGCAGCTTTCCCATCAGCTCTGGAGAATCCGTACCTTCCAGTTGGAAAACAAGAACCCTTGTGCTGCACCCAAGAAAAACCTGAGGTTCACTCCGACTCTGACGAGACTGGTTTAGGTCCCTTGTTCATCTTCATAGCCCAGGAATCTGTGCACTGATTGGCGTAAGCTTGGGATATGAGCCCTTCCCTGACCTGGACACTGAGTCAGGGACTAGCGATACTCTGATTGGCTAAAGCTCTGCAGCTCAGAATGGAGTTAACTCTGTACACCTAAGACCTAAGACTGAGGACATGGGAAGTTACCCCAGTGAAAATCAGGGTACAGGAGGAAGGGCGTGAATGGGTAACAAGATAGCAGACATCCCCACACGGAGAGGCCAAGGTGTTGGGTAGATACCTGATAAGGCAAACTTACTTGATGTTCCCAGTTCCTGACTTGCTGACTTTGACCACAGATCCGCCAATGAAGGAAAACCCTTATGAGGACGTTGAGTTACATGGTCGCTGCCTGGGAAAGAAATGCGTCTTGACCTTTCCTGGTTCTCCCACTTCTTCCGTTCCTGACACATCGTCTAAGGTATGAGTCCCCAGGGGAGCAGTGCAGGGAGAGGGGTCCCCCCCAACCCAGCACGATGACCCTGAGTGGAGTTCTGGATTATACTGAAATGCCAGGCCACCCTCACTGCTGGGCTCCTGGATGTATGTATTGGCCGCCTGCCTGCTCTTCTGCCTCTAGTTTTTCTGGAACCCCTCTGCTCAACCAGGCATCCTAAAATAGTATTGTAGCTTCTGGGTCAAGCTGAGTAAATATGACAGTATACCCATATTATACAACTATAAAGATTGTCCTGACCTAAAACAAAGTTTCTGGTGCAGAAACAGTACTTTTATAGCATGCTACCATTTGTGGGGTTTTAAATAGAAAAATATACATACATGTTTATGTACACAGAAGATTATCTCTATACAGAAACCTCAGAATGAGTAAGTAGGGACATCTGTGGAGCTGTCTGGGTGAATACATGGAGGTCAAGGTAGAAACTGATATTTTTTACAGAATATCCTTTTGAGCCTTTTGGAATTTTGCACCATGTACATATAGATAATAAAACTCTATTCTATATAACGCATTGCCTACAGGATTGAATTCATATTCCTTAGCTTGACATTAAATAATCTTTCATAATTGATCCCTGGGTACCCGTTACTACCTAATTTCCTACTTACAAAAGCTCCCCTCCAGCAAGAGCCTATTAATTGCCCCTCTGATATTAGAGGCCCAGGACTGGCAAACGTTTCCCCCAAAAGACCAGAAAGTAAATATAGACTCTCTGTTGTAACTACCCAGTGCTGCCATTGGAGTGTAAAGCAGCAGTAGACAGTATCTAAACAAAAGAATGTGCTGTGTATTAAAAAAAAAAAAAAAACTTAGGGGCACCTGGGTGGCTCAGTGGGTTAAGCCTCTGCCTTCGGCTCAGGTCATGATCTCAGGGTTCTGGGATCGAGCTCCACATCGGGCTCTCTGCTCGGCAGGGAGCCTGCTTCCTCCTCTCTCTCTGCCTGCCTCTCTGCCTACTTGTGATCTCTATCTGTCAAATAAATAAATAAAATCTTTAAAAACAACAACAAAAAACCTTAATGAGGCGCCTGGGTGGCTCAGTGGGTGCCTTTGGCTCAGGTCATGATCTCAGGGTCCTGGGATCGAGCCCCTCATCGGGCTCCCTTCCCCCCACCCTACCTGCCTCTCTGCCTACTTGTGATCTCTGTCAAATAAATAAATAAAATCTTTAAAAAAAAAACTAAAACAAAACTTTATAGACACCAAAATTTGATTTTTATGTAATTTTCACATCATGAAATCTTACTTATTTTCCAATCATTTAAAAATGTTTTAAAGATGCTGTTTATTTATTTGAGAGAGAAAGAGAGAGTATGAGCTGGGGGGAGGGATAGAGGGAGAGGGACAAGCAAACTCCACACTGAGCAGGGTGCTCGACACGGGACCCGATCCCAGAACCCTCATCATGTCCTGAGCCAAAGGCTTAATCAACTGAGCCACCCAGACACCCCACCAACCATTTAAAAATGTAAGAACTGGGGCGCCTGGGTGGCTCAGCGGGTTTGGGCCTCTGCCTTCGGCTCAGGTTATGATTTCAGGGTCCTAGGATTGAGTTCCCCATCTGGCTCTCTGCTCGGCAGGGAGCCTGTTTCCCCCTCTCTCTCTGCCTGCCTTTCTGCCTACTTGTGATCTCTCTTTGTCAAATAAATACAAATAAAATCTTAAAAAAAAAAATGTAAGAACTATTCTTAGGTCATGGCCTATATAAAAGCAGATGGAGGGCCTGATATGGCCCACACGTTGTATTTTGCCCATCCCTGTGTTAGGTCATTTCTATGTCTGCCCTTCGTTCTTGCCTTTCTCTCCCCATCCTTTAAGGCCCAGATCAATCATGCTTCCTTCAGGAAACTTCTAGGTCATTCCAGTCCCTGGAACTCCCTCCCCTCTAACTCAGTGGGCTGAAGTGTTCATTTTATACCAAATTGTGTATACTGCATTATGATATCTCTTTGATTATTTGAAATATGATTTAAGTTGTGTAATGTATCTTAAAAACATCTCCCCAGGGGTGCCTGGGTGGTTCAGTGGGTTAAGTGTCTGCCTTTGGCTTGGGTCATTATCCTGGGGTCCTGGGATCGAGGCCCGAATCCGGCTCCCTGCTCTGTGGAGAGCCTGCTTCTCCCTCTTCCTCTGCCTGCCACTCTGCCTACTTGTGCTTTCTCTCTATCTCTCTGTCAAATAAATAAATAAAATCTTTAAAAAAAAATCAATCTCCCCAGCTATGTTATGAATTCCTCAAGTTCCTCAGTAATATGTTTGTGTCCCCTATAAATAGTTGTTATACAGTGTGTAGTTGTTCAAGAAATTAAGTAAAGGAAGGCCAAATCTAGGCTGCAAGTATCAGTTTAAATCCCATTGCAAAGATATGTTTCCAGCCCAAGAAAGGAAGCCATGTTCCTCTCTAGGCCCCACGGGAGGACAGCATTTGCTAGCAAGTGGGGGTCTGCACAGAAATCATGCCTTTTGTGTTCAGTGGTCACTCAGGGAGTCTGTCTGCCACTAGTCCTCCTGAAGAGAGTTGAAGGTAGAATCCATCATGAAGGGTAGATCTCATGTAACCAAACCAACTCCTGTCATTCTTGTGAAAGCTAGTTAACTGCAATTTTGCTTCTCGTATGGAAGAATGTTCTGGAAGCGTCCAGCCCAACAGATCATTAGAAGACAGTTCCTACTTGCCTCTGAAGTGTATTTTCATTGGCTATAGATGCCTTCAACATTCAGGAAGCCCTTCATTTCCCATAGTGGATAAGCTTGGCTTGACAGAGGAAGGGGGTCACAACTCAGTCTGCCCCTTCGTGTCCTACCTGGCTCTCCCCTGCCCTCCTCTCATGCTGGGAAGGCACTGCTCACCTCTTGGAACAATGAGCAACATCTGCCCACAGCAGCTGTGCAGTCTGAGCCGGGTGCTCCTCCCTCATGCCGGAGAATAAGGACCCAACAGCCCTTTTCTTCCCCTTCCTGCCAGGCTAGAGCAAACCCCAGTCCTCTATCACCACAACAGCTAAACACAGTAGGTAATCATGTCAGCAAGAGCTTGAGGTCCAGAAGCAGCTGTCGTGCAGAAGGACAGTCTGGGTGCCCAGGAAGCATGTCGGATTGCCCCTGGTACACGAAGGCTGCTTCCAGCTCTTTGCAAGTCATCAGCAGGACTCAGCGTCCATGCTCATTCCTCTGCTCTCCAACATCTGGGTGTCCGGTTGGTGCCCCCATTGTGGGGGACAGCTGCAGACTTCACCACTTCCTCCGTTTAGCTCATCAAATATTCATGGAGCGTCTGCTGCATCTGGGCTGCATCTGGGACCTTAGAATTGGCAGAAGCTATCCCTCTGTGGCCCCCTCCTCTATCAGCCTCTGAAGAGCCTATGACAGCTTTTAGGATTTTCATTTAATGAGATCGTGCCCAGTCCTAGTCCAGAGGTCAGGGTCAGCTGGACAGACAGGAGCAATTGTGTAGTTGGGGGCAGATGCTCAAAACACACAAGGCAAGCTCCTGAGATTAAGCCATTTTCTTTTCCTGCTGTGTATTACCCACCATCCCCACACCTAGAATGGCACACTAAATGTGTTAGGGACTAATTTTTGTAATAAAGGAAATCTAGGCTCGCGCCATGTTTTCTTAAGCAGGTTCCATGCCCAGTGTGGAGCCCAGCTTGGGGCTTGAACTCACAGCCCTGAGATCAAGACCTGAGCCGAGATCAAGTGTTGGACACTTAACCGACTGAGCCACCCAGGTGCCCAAGGCATTTTTTTTTTCTTAGGCACTGGCATGTAGACGTTAGGGAACAAAATGTACCATTAACTAGCATTCTCTGGTTGCCTGGAGAGCCCACCCACACCATCTCCCACCAAAAACTGTACATCACTGAACCGTAACTATAGAGAGGCAGTATCTGGTCAAGCGTGTGAGTTCTAGAGTCTGACTGCCTGACCACTTGCTAGCTGTGTGACTTTGGGCAGATGTTCTCATCTACACGTGTCAGCTTTGTCATTGATAAAATAGGAACAATTAGGGATGCCTGGATGGCTCAGTTGGTTAAGCAGCTGCCTTCAGCTTGGGTCATGATCTCAGGTTGCTGGGATCCAGCTTCGCATTGGGCTCCTAGCTCAGCGGGAAGTCTGCTTCTGCCTCTGCCTCTGGCCCTCCCCACCCCTGTTTGTTCTTTCTCTCTGATAGATAAATACATAAAATCTGTAAAAAAAAAAAAAAAAAAAAAAAAAAAAAAAAAAGAACAATTATAGTACTCTCCTCTTAGGGGTCTTATGAAGATTAATCAAATTCATACTTGTAGAGGCACCTGAGTGGCTCAGTTGGTGAAGCATCTGCCTTCAGCGCAGGTCATGATCCCAGGGTCCTGTCCTGGGATCCAGTCCCACATCAGGCTCCCTGCTCAGCAGGGAGCCTACTTCTCTCACTCTTTCTCCCCCTGCTTGTGTTCCCTCTCTTACTGTGTCTCTCTCTGTCAAATAAATAAATAAAATCTTAAAAACCAATTCACACTTGTAAACCACTTAGTCTAGTGCCTGCAATGTAAGTACTATTTATGTATGTTTGGTAAATACAGAGAATTAGGCTTTTCAGTATTTTTTTTTTTTTTAATTTATCAGAGAGAGAGAGGGGAAGAGAGCGAGGACAGGCAGAGAGGCAGGCAGAGGGAGAAGCAGGCTCCCTGCTGAGCAAGGAGCCCGATGTGGGACTCGATCCCAGGACGCTGGGATCATGACCTGAGCCGAAGGCAGCGGCTTAATCCACTGAGCCACCCAGGCGCCCCAAACAAAATCTTTTTTTAAAAAGTTTTTTTTAAATACTGAAAAATGATGATGAGGAATATAAAACTCATCCAAAATTAAGAATTTTTATTTTTTTCTATAATAAATTATTAGTGTGCACGTGTGTATGTATGTGTGTGTGTGTACATAAAAAAGACTTGGGATGAGGTATATATACTTTTGTATTTTTGCTGGTTTTTTATATTTATCCTGAATATTTCCCCACATCATTAATTTCTTTTTTTTAAATAATCTTTATTGCCTGTATGGTATCCTGTCATTTAAATGTAATGTCTTTCTTGGGGCGCCTGGGTGGCTCAGTGGGTTAAAGCCTCTGCCTTCGGCTCAGGTCATGATCCCAGGGTCCTGGGATCGAGCCCCGCATCGGGCTCTCTGCTCAGCGGGGAGCCTGCTTCTTTCTCTCTCTCTGCCTGCTTCTCTGCCTACTTGTGATCTCTGTCTGTCAAGTTAATAAATAAAATCTTAAAAAAATAAAAAAATAAATAAATGTAATGTCTTTCTTTACAATAGTATAATGTGTCAATTGTTGAAATATGTGTGTATGCCTTCCTATGTATTTCTCTGTGTGTATATGGAAATATGTGTACCTGTGGGCGTATATGAACAAATGTGTATGCTTGTGAGAATGACATCTGGGTACTTGGAGGAGGCCTTTAGGAAAGAGAGTAGGAATGAGGTGGAGTTAGGTACGGAAGAGATGAGATATTTTGTTGTATCAAGGACTCTTCTTCTCTTTACATCACGGTGTCCTGAGGAGGTAAGACAGGGACAGTGGAAGAAAGGAAGGAATTAAACCACCATTCTCAGATGAGAACCCTGGCTCAAGTCCAGGTCAGCTCCCTCTAGGGAGGCACGCAGTTTCCCTCTCCTCCCCACCAGGAAGGCCCCTGGCCAGGGCCCATCACACTTGGTTCCCCAAAATAACTCATGAAGTTTCAACAGAGTTCTTGTCTGCTTTTCTTTCTTGGACACCACAGATCTTTTGCTGGGTCCATCGTGAATCCAGTGTTTATGAGATTAGGGAAACTCTGTGGGCCTCTTCAACAGAGGTAGGCCCCTTCCTAGAGGCTGTTCCAGAGAGACACAATGGAATGGGCGTGTTATCACCAAGACATGTTGGTGTGAGGCTTTCTGATCAAAAGCTCTAAACTTCTCTGGGCCACAGCCTGACATAGTCATCCCGAGGATCCTGCAGTGTCTTTCCTTTTAATACTATAGTTCAGGTTTGGCAAACTACTGCTGGATGACTGGTTTAGTAAATCAAGTTTTCCTGGAACATGGCCATGCTCGTTCACATACATATTGTGTATGGCTGCTTTTGAACTGGCAATGGCGGAGTTGTATAATTGTGACAAAGCCGAAAATATTTACTGTCTGGCCTTTAAGAAAAAACTTGCTGCCCCCTGCTAAGGACTAAGATTCACACCCTCATTTTCAAAGGCCTTCCACAGACAATTCGATGTCATAATGGCTGCATGATCTCTTCCATCTGTTTCAATGCACTCACTCTGAGCCATGAGCACCCTCTCTGGTCTAACTTTTTTTTCTTTTAAGATTTCATTTATTTATTTGTCAGAGAGAGAGCACAAGCCGGGGTAACAACAGGCAGAAGGAGAAGCAGGCTCCCTCGCTGAGCAAGGAACCCGATTCAAGACTCGATCCCAGAAACCTGGGATCAGGACCTGAGCTGAAAGCAGAAGCTGAAAGCAGATGCTTAACCAGCTGAGCCATCCAAGCATCCCTCTGGGCTAATTTGCACTTCCTCACTTCTATGCCTCTTCTCAGATTGTGCTACTTGAGAATGCTCTACCCCAGAGCCCTGTAGATCCTTTGTTATCAGTTAAGTAGCAACTGAAATTCCACCCCCTCAAGAAAGCTCCCTGGACATTTTTTGAGGCTGATTCTGGGTGCTCTGGGGGGCACACCAGGGCCCCATTCCCCAGCAGTGTCACCACAAGGGGATGCAGCCCACACAACCCCAGACCCCAGGCAGGTCTCTGAACACTCTTTACAGAACTGGGTGCCATGTTTTGATATCTTTCTGTGTTCTTTCTTCTCAGAGCTTTTCATAGGTCAGATCTTTGAACAAACACTCACAACTTAGAAGTCTACTGAAAACAGGTACCTGCTTTTTGCTGACTAATTTGATAGGCAGTTCTAATGCCGTGAAAGAAATGGGGCCATTTGCTTGAATCTCACTACAGATGGAATTTGGTCTGTAAAAAAGCTTGTCATTCTTCCTTCTTTTTGTGCTCGTGTAATTATTAAGATGCCCACAGTGAGCAAACCATACTGGCTTTTTCTACTCAGGGCTTGTGGTACTAAGCAGTTGATTGCACCCTGTAGACTCATGATTCAAACATCGGAGCAGGCCACTTAGGAAAGTGAGGAGTCTTTATTCCCAGAAATCTTTAGAAAAGGTTCTAGAGTTTGTGTTATATACTATTCAGAACTACAAGAATTGAGAAATCAATGGAACAGAAGAAGACTATTCTATGAATTTAAGAGATAGTGAATGTGGCCTTGTAAACTGATAGTGAAAGACAAGACTCATTTATTAAATGGAATAGGGATAACTTAGCTTGGAGAAAAATCAGTTTAGACTAACATATAAAAAAATAAATTACTGATGGATTAATGAATAAAATATGTTCAAAGTAGACTACAAAAATCCAAAAGAGAATGTAATTAAGTATGTATTAAACTTCTAAAAAGATACAGATTTTCTAGAGAGGCAAGATTAAATCAATTGCACAGAAAAGATAAACAGATTTGCATATATAAAAATTTTATATGATAAAAAAAAAACATGGGAAAAACACACTTGCAGTAAAACTGACAAATATTTCATATCTATTCTAAATAAAGAGCTCATTCAAATTAATAAGAAAAACACTGGGTTCCCAAAAGATAAATAGGCAAAGAACATAAATAATATACTAAAGAGGGGTACCTGAGTGGCTCAGTCAGTTAAACGTCTGCCTTCAGGTCAGGTCATGATCCCAGGGTTATGGGATTGAGCCCTGCATCAGGCTCCCTCTTGGGGAGCCTGCTTCTCCCTCTCTCTTTGCCCCTCACCCTGCTTGTGCTTTCTCTCTTTCTCTCAAATAAATAAATAAACAAATAAAATATTTTAAAAAATAACATTAGTATGCAGTTAGCATATTAAGGTTTGAAAAAATGTCCACGTTACATGAGAAAAACATATTCACTGCTTGTTGTGTATCAGGTATTTTGCTAGGTGCTTTATATACATTTTCATCACCTAATTCATTAATTCATTTTTAAAAAAACACTTTGGGATGCCAGGGTAGCTCAGTCATTAAGCGTCTGCCTTCGGCTTGGGTCATGATCCCGGGTCCTGGGATTGAGCCCTGCATTGGGCTCCCTGCTTAGGGGAAAGCCTGCTTCTCCCTCTCCCACTCCCCTTGCCTGTGTTCCCTCTCTCTCTGTGTCTCTCTCTCAAATAAATAAATAAAATCTTAAAAAAAAAAAAAAAAGAGGGGTGCCTGGGTGACTCAGTGGGTTAAAGCCTCTGCCTTCAGCTCAGGTCATGATCCCAGAGTCCTGGGACCGAGCCCCACATCGGGCTCGCTGCTCAGTGGGGAGCCTGCCTCCCTTCCTCTTTCTGCCTGCCTCTTGTGATCTCTGTCTTTCAAATAAATAAATAAAATCTTAAAAAAAAAAAAGACACTTTGCAGTTATAGTATCATACAGTGTGTATCCTGAAAGTACCTTTAGGAAACAGGTAGTCCAAGTAGTTTTTTTTTTTTTTTAAGATTTTATTTATTTATTTGTCAGAGAGACAGAGGGAGAGAGAGAGCACGAGCACAGGCAGACAGAGCGGCAGGTAGAGGCAGAAGGAGAAGCAGGCTCCCCACCGAGCAAGGAGCCTGATGCGGGACTTGATCCCAGGACACTGGATCATGACCTGAGCTGAAGGCAGCCGTTCAACCAACTGAGCCACTCAGGCGTCCCCCAAGTAGTTTTTAAATTTTATCTTACTGTTATTTATTTCCATGTTAACATATTCATATGGTTCAAAATTTAAGAATATGAAAAGTATATGGTGACAAATCTTCCTCTTGCCCCTGACCCTCCATTTCTCTCCCCCAGAACAACCACTGTTAGTTTCTTATGTATTCTTCAGAGCTAGTCTATGCATACACCAGCAGAATAGCCCCTTAGAACACACAATATCAAAATGTTACGCCAACAGTTCTACCCCTTGCTTTTTTCTTTTTTTAACATTAAAAAAAAATTTATTTGACAGAGAGAGAGAGACATCACAAGTAGGCAGAGAGGCAGGCAGCGGGGGAGGGGGAAGCAGGCTCCCCGGAGAGCGGAGAGCCTGATGCAGGGCTTGATCCCAGGACACTGAGATCGCGACCTGAGCCGAAGGCAAAGGCTTAACCCACTGAGTCACCCAGGTGCCCCTGCTTTTCCTTTTTTAAAAATTTATTTATTTATTTGATGGAGAGAGGTCACAAGTAGAGGCAGGCAGAGAGAGATTGTGGGGGGGAAGGCTCCCCGCTGAGCAGAGCACCCGATGTGGGGCTTGATCCCAGGACCCTGAGACCATGACCCGAGCCAAAGGCAGAGGCCTAACCCACTGAGCCACCCAGGCGCCCTGTCCCTTGCTTTTTATGCTTAACAATATGCATCTGAGGGAACCTTCTATATCAGTACATTAAGATTTTTTTATACCTGCGTTGTACTCCACTGTACCATAACTTATTTGACCAGCTTCTGCTGATGGACATTTAGGTTGTCACCAGTATTTTGTGTTTATAAACCATTTCACATAGACAGTATAGCTTGCCTCGTTCAAAGTAACTTTGCACAAGTATGCATCAGTAGGGCCCATTCCTACAGGTGGAACTGCTAGGTGAAAAGGTATCTGTGTTTGTCATTTTTTGACACTGCTCCATGCGCTCCTTATAACTGTACCAATTTCCAGTTCCGCCAGCGTTGTATGAAAGTGTGAAAGGGACTGTTTCCCTCACTTTCAGTATTCTAGTGAATTACCAAATTTATCTTTGCTAATCTTAGAGTGAAAAATGTCTCTTTGATGGAGTTTTAATTTTTTCTTATGAGTGATGCTAAGAATCTTACATCAAAGCATCGTTGTATTTCTTTTTCTATAAATTTTCCATTCCTGTTTTGTTTACCTATTTGTCTTTTCATTAATTTGTAGTATGTTTTAGAAAAATAACTTCTATGAGTTTCAGGGTTTGGGAAAGGCTTTTGTTCTTTATTTTCCTTTTCTTTTTTTTTTTAACCAGTTTTCTTTTTGCCTTAGACCTTAAAGTGGCTCACTTTTAGAAATGCACTTTCTCACTTCTCAATCTCACTTCTCAATCACTAAGACACTGAGCCTTAGGGATTGAAACTCTTCGTACAAGAGGTACTCAGCTTATCAGCAGCAGGGTCAAAGCTGGGCTTAGGTTGTCTCCCTCCCAATACAGTAGGTCTTGGTTCTCAGAATGCCTGCTTTGTACAAATAGGGGATTGAGCCAGTGAATTCCCCCTTGCCTAAAAAGAGAGACTGGAGTGGGAATGCCTAGGTAGCTCAGCCGGTTAAGCATTTGCTTTTGGTTCAGCTTATGATCTCAGGGTCCTGGGATCAAACTCCATATCACGTTCCCTGCTCAGGGGGGAGTCTGCTTCTCTCTCTCCCTCTGCCCTTCCGTTCATACTCATTCAATCATGTGCGCTCTCTCTCTCTCTCAGATAAATAAATAAATAAATAATAAAATCTTAAAAAGAGAGCGAGAGAGACTGGATTGGATTTGTATCCTTACTCAGAGACAAACTCAGCATAACCCTGGGAAGAAGGACCAGCTGTCCCCTCTCCACCTCATAGTCCGTATCACCGGCACCCCCAGCTGTCTCCCACTTGGCCTTTTGTCTTTACTCTTCTTTTCGTTTCTCCTTTCCCCTTCTAGCAGTCATTGGCCAAACCGGCTTTTTTCCGGCAAAATTCAGAGAGGAGGAACTGCAAGCTGCTGGACACCAGGAAGCTGAGTCGGGATGGATACGGGTCCCCTTCCAAAATCAGCCCCCCCTCCACTCCCAGCAGCCCTGATGACACTTTCTTTAACCTTGGAGACCTGCAGAATGGCAGGAAGAAGAAAAAGATACCCAAGGTAAGGCTTGCAACAAGCTTCATGTGCAGATATGCACTCTCCCTTCCCTGCAAAGGAAGGTTGCAGAGGAGTGTGGGCAGAGAAGAGAACACTGGCCCTCTTCTACCTGCTTCATCACAGACCAGGTAGACACTGTGAAGCCCGCAGGGCTGGGCTCTCTGGGCCTTTGTCATAATAGTGACTGTGGTCCTGTAGCCGTCTTGTCCCAGCCTAAACTCTCATTATCCTCGTGATCCCAGACCATGTTTCCAATACCTCAAAAGGCCATTTCCTCCTCCTTCACGGCCTCAAAAAGTAGAGCTCCAGTCATCCCACTGTAACTCACACTTTGCCCAACACTGGACGCAGAGGCCGTGCCATGTGGAGCCTGTGTTCTGAGGCAACACTTGTCAAAAGTCCATCTTTCCTTGCTCTTTTCTACCTGAAAGGTAAAACGTGCCCGGGGGATGTGGTTCCTAATGCGTCTGCTAGTGACTCAGTTCCCTTTTGCACTATTCCAGCCCTGCGTGCTGTCCCTGTGCAGTGGTAACTTTGGTACCAACTTCATACGGGAACTTTTAGAACAGGGATTCTTCATTTCAGGGTACGTGGATGGATGGATGGGATTTAGGGGTCACGAAACCCAGAAAACTGCATGAGACTTTGTATTGAGAGTTTTGGAGGATGGAGGGAGGCCAGAGGGGAAGATTGTAGGTTTCATCAGATTTCTCAGAGTGATGCATTGACCTGAAAATCATGGGACATTTACAAGCTGGTTCCTCCTAACAGTTTGGTTAGTCAGTATTTGGAGCCATAATTTTACCCCTACCACACCCGTCCCCAACTTTCTCATTCAAATGAAGTTAAGTCACCTTGCCCATCAGAGTACCCTCTGAAGAGTAAGGGCCGCGAGGGTCCTTGGTTGAGAAAACACCTGTAACCTGCAGCCTGGTCAGAGGGGACTTGGAGTTGGAACAGGAGAGAAGCCATTTTCCTTTGTTTTGCTGAGGAAGGGCAGACAAAGGGACCAGGACAGGTGCCTCCCCCTTCCTGGTCTCCCCATTGACCTTGTCCTACCCAGGGCCCAGGGTGTGGAGCAGGTTGCATACTGATTATTTGATGTTTGCTGAATGAGCTCCACTAACCTAGGGACCCCAGTCTCTTTCAGCACGGATTCACTCCCATGCCTCCCCTCGGAGGCCCTCCAAGGTCACTGTCCTCTGCCATCATGGTAGCTGCTGCGGGGGGGGGGGGGGGGCCCAAGGTGTGGTGTCTCTAGCCACTCCCTTAAACGCCCCTTCTGCTTGTTCTGGCATCATTATAGGTATCTATAAGGTCAAAATCCTACAGTTGTAGAATAATTAAAAGTGGCTATGCACAGCCATACTGCCAGGCTCACCATCATTTTAGCAAATTAAACAGGGATAATCAAATGAATTAGCTGTTGGGTTAAAAGAGCTTTAACACAACTCTGAGTTTGAGTACGTGATTCTTTTTCTTTTTTTCTTTTAAAATTCTATTTATTTATTTGAGAGAGTGAGAGAGAGCAAGCACGTGGGGGTGGGGCACAGAGAGAGTGAATCTAAACCAGACGCCCTGCTGAGCGTGAAGCCCAACGTGGGGCTGGATCCCCCCTGACCCCGAGGTCATGACCTGAGCCAAAATCAAGAATCGACATGTAGGGACACCTGGGTGGCGCAGTCGGTTAAGCATCTGCCTTTAGCTCAGGTCATGATCCCAGGGTCTTGTCCCACATAGGACTCCTTGCTCAGTGGGGAACCTGCTTCTCCCTCTCACTCTGCCATTCCCCCTGCTTGTGCATAGTCTCTCTTTTTTTCTCTCTCTCTCTGTCAAAATTAATAAAATCTTTAAAAAGAAAAAAGAAAAAAAAATAATTGGCACTTAACCTACTGAGCCATCCAGGTGCCCCCTAGTACAGAAACAACAAAACTTAACTCCTGTTCAAGTACAATTATGTGAGAGCATGTTTAAAGCTTTGCTCTCGGGGGAAAATTTTTTAAATAAAAATGAACAAAGAGGGACGCGTGGGTAGCTCATTCGGTTGGGCTGCGCCTTCGGTTCAGGTCTTGATCCCAGTGTCTTGGGATGAGTCCCGCATCAGGCTCCTTGCTGGGCGGGGAGCCTGCTTCTCTCTCTGGCTCTGCCTGCTTGTATGCTCTCTCTCTCTCTCTGATAAGTGAATAAAATCTCTAAAAGAAAAAAAAAAAAAAGGAACAAAGATTTATCGAGTGGTGTATATATGGCTTCCACTTATTCCGTGACCTGATTTAAAGTGAGAGGAATGTTCTCTGTCACATCATTTAACTACCCACATGGCACTCAGAAACTGTCTTGTATGATAGCTACGAATGCATCTTGGTCCTTCCTGTAAGCTTGTAGACTCCCTGAGAATGGAGGCCGTGTCCCATACATCTTTTTACCACACCCGCCAGCTTCTAGCAAAACCCCTTGTACATAGGGGATGCTTAGTATTCATCCAACAAATTCACAATCAACAGATACTTGTTGAGTACCTACCACGTGCTGGGCACTGTTCCAGCTCATACAGGGACTGTCATCAAGCAGCAAACAGAAGTGACCAAGATGCCCACCTGTGCGGAACTCAATTCCGGTGTTTACTGCATTTTAGTAAGTGGAAGAGTGTTACCTCTATCTTAGCGGCCTTCCTTCTGGTTCATTGGATATGGGGTGAGAGGAGGCCGAATGGGTCCAACAATTCTCCTCCCAGAAGAACCACAATTTGACCTAATAACTCATTTGTTTATTTATATATTTTTAAATTGTGGTAAATAAATATATATAACATAAAAACTGCCATTTCAACCATTTTTAAGCATACAGTTCAGTAGCATTAGTGCATCTACACTGTTATCCAGCCGGTCACCAGCATCCATCTCCAGAACTGCTCATCTCCCTGGACAGAAACTCTGCGTTCTGCCCTCCCCCCACCTCTGGCAACCACCCTCCCACGTTCTGTCTCTGTGAATGTGCCTGTGCCAGGTACCTCCTGTAAATGGAATCGTACGGTATTTGTCCTTTTATGACTGACTGATTTTTCTTAGCAGAACATCCTCGGGTTTCATTTATGTTGGAGCGTGTGTCCGAATGCCCTTCCTCTTGAAGGCTAAATGATATTCCACTGTGTGTACGTGCCACATCGCGTTTACCCATTCATCCCTTGATTGACACTGGGATGTTTTCATTTCCTGGCTGTTGTGAATAATACTAACATCTCACGTATGCCTTGTCTTCTTCCATGGGGAATGGGGTTAGCGTCATTATACTAGTGGTTAGGACGTGTGTAAAAGGAAAAGAGGGCTGGCTCAGTGGTGTGAACTCCAGGGAACTGGCCGGTTCCTAAGATCAAACGTAAATAACGGCCACATGGCAGGGATTTGGTGCTGAAGGCACGTCATTCAGATTCAAGGCAAAGCCAGTACTGGGTTGGGGATGAGGAGTTCACAACGAGAACTGGCAGGGCCAGGGCTGGGCCACCTGTCAGGACCCAGAGTATGTGGCTGACCAAGAATATGGCAGGGCAGTGTCGTAGTCTGCAGAACTGGAGGGCTGGGGCTCAGGCCCACCACAAGGAGACCCGGAGGGTGAGCCATCTTCCTCCACTGGTGGTCCAGTGCTCTGGCCTGTGGCGAGGAGCTGGTGAGCTACTTCGGGCAGTGGGACAGAGAAGCAGAGGGTGGAGACAGGGATTGGCAGCAGCTAACCCACCGCACCCACCTGCGTGCCCATCGCCCAGTTTACTACTGCCCATCCTCTCTCCAATTCTTCCATGGCCAAAAAGAATATAAACTTTTCAAGGCAGCTCTCAAACCCAGCTCCCCTTTCAAATCACCTGTTGGGGGGCACCTGGCTGGCTCACTCGGAGGAGTGTATGGCTCTTGATCTTGGATTCATGGCTTCGGGCCTTCGAAGCCTCACGTTGGGTGTAGAGATTACTAAAGAAAATAAACTTTAATTAATTAATTTAATTAAAATCCCGAGTTGGTTTCTCTCAGCTGTGCATGGGTAGACTTCCCTTTCTCGCAACCAGGTGGAGCCCAGGAAGCTTCCACTCTTGAAATGTGCAGGTGGTGCTGTGAAGCCTGGTGGGAAGTGCTGCAGGGCTTCCGTCACCAGATGGGTCTGCTAGAGTCAGCCTGGAAAATGTGCTGCTGAGTGGTGGGGTCTGCTGAGCAGCCCGGGAGATCATGAAAGGCCTCCCTGAGTGTGGATGAGCGCTCCCCTGCCAGAGGGGGTTTGCTGGGTGTGCTGGGTGCAGGGCACGACCATGAAGTCCCAAGCTAGAACTCAAAATCCCCCATAATCCCCTTGCCCCCTTGCTGCCCAGTGCTGCTCAGATGGTCTTTGGCACTGTTCCGACAGAAGGGGCCCTGCCTGGGAGGTTTTTATTTTTGGTTTTTGTTTGTTTGTTTGTTTGTTTGTTTTTTCCTGGGGAGAGCAAAGGCTGCTTCCAAACCGCAGAGACATCAAAGCATGGAGGGGGAGCAGCCATCCCATGATTAGCCAATGAAATCATCTCCCTGTGTCTCAGCTGTATGTGTTAGTGTATTTAGACATCACCCGTCCATACATCAGTGAGGCTGGCAGCCTCCTTTAGTGTTCTCAAAAGTCACGTTCCTGTCTGGTGGAAAAGAATAGTTGAAAGATGCCAGTGGACCATTGGGAAATGGCCCCTCCCTCTTTCTTTCCCCCCACCGTCCATGGTCCCAGAGAAGAATGAGCAGCAAAGAAACCCCAGCTGCACATGGAGAGGAAGCTGCTAACACTGGCTTTTCTTCTCCCGGTGTCTGGCAGCTGGTGTTGCGAATCAATGCCATTTATGAGGCCCGGAGAGGAAAGAAACGCGTGAAGAGGCTGTCCCAGTCAATGGAGAGCAACTCAGGAAAAGGTAGAGCCCCCGCCATCGCCCCAGCTCCCCCCACAATGTGAAAAGAGGCTCCCTGTTGTTCTGGGCTGGCTCACCAAACAGGAGACCAAGTCGGTGCTTTGTAAATACCTCCTGTTGCCCTGCAGCAGCGAAGAGCTGGGAAGGAGCTCAGCCTGGTGGTGCGTCCTCTGGTCCTCTTTCACTGTCTGTCCGTCAAGCCAGCCCAGCGCTGAGAGCTCTGAGCTCACCGTGGGGGCCGCCTTCTTTGCTTCGGGGACATAAAAGGAATCAGTATCTGCTCTATTACTGGATATAAGTACCATCTGAACTAGAGCCACATTAATTTGGAAATTGCATTTAGTTGGACGAAGACATCCTTTATCTATTACATCTAAATCGACAGAAAGAAAATAGCCCCTCTGAAGTAGAAATCTTGGATATGGGTCATTTCATACAAAAAGTTTCTTGTATTAGAAAGACTTTCTTCCTGTTGCCATTTATTGTTTGTTTGTTTGTTTTTCTGTCTAGTGACAGATGAGAACAGTGAGTCTGACAGTGACACGGAAGAGAAGCTGAAAGGTGAGAAGACCCGCTGCGGTGCAGGGCACGGGGGGAGGGGGCTGGGGAGCTACCGAGATGGCCCTTCCTGCTTAATGTGAGGGAAGGCACAGAGCGTCCTTGCAGGAGCTCGTAGGGCAAGGTGTGAATGTCTAAGGGGACAGGGGGACCCACAGGGTGTGTGGGGGTAGGTCCGTCCTGAGCATGACCAGCATGGGCCTGTTCGGTCCCTGAGCCTGTGGGTCCAGAGACGCAGGGGGGCTACTAACACAGTAGCCCTTCCCCATGCCTTTCCATTACAGGAGTTTTCCACACCTGGAAAGTATAGCGCTGCTGGCCTGGGGTTCTAGATACCTGGGCTCTTGTCCTACTCCTGTGAAAACTGCTAAAAGAACAGGCGATCACTTAATGATCTCAGGGCCTCTAGTTCCTCATCTGTCAAGTGAAGTCACTGAAGTAGTTGGTGTCTGTGGAAGTAAATTTGGTGACCTTGGTCTAGGCCTTGTGAGTTTTCCACAATTTCTCAGACCACAGAGGGTGGCCCAAGAGAGCCATAGTCCAGGCCTGCGGAGTGAGGTGAGGGCACCTGTCCGGTCAGCTGCCCTGCTTCACTCATGTCTCCCCCCAGCTGCTCTCTGGCCCACCTCTAGGACGAAGCAAGCCCTTTTCCATCACAGAGAACAACCGCAGGAGGGAAGGTGGCGGGAGCTCCCGAGTTAGTCATGGCTCCGCCGGGTCTGTCATGCAGATGATGACAAAATGCCCCCACTCTCAGAGCTCTGTGGTCTGGATTTTGTCACATCTCACAAACTGAAAGATGAAAGGAATGTGTGAGGGGAGACGTCAGTGTCCCCACCCCATCTGACAGAGGGCCACAAGGATGACTCAAGCCGCTGCCCCAAGTCCACCCAGCTAACCCATGGCAGAGCAGAGCCCCGCGTTCCAGGCTTCCGCAGCCCCATTAGCCTGGCGGCTAATGGTGTTGCTCCTGCCTGAAGTCTGGCAAGGACCCGAACCCTGGTGTTGCTCCTCCCTGAAGTGGGGCAAGGACCCCAAACAAAGAGTTTCCTACACATTTGTTAAATGTGGGAACACTTTTGGGGAACGGGAAGGGGTACTCTGGGCTGGGAACCACACAAGCTGTCACGGATCTGTGCAGTTCCACGTTGGAAAGAGTCACACCAGGCGCTCCCTGTCCTCTTCCCCAGCTCACAGCCAGCGCCTGGTCAATGTGAAGTCCCGCCTGAAGCACGCTCCCAGATACCCCTCCCTGGACCGGGAGCTCACGGAGTACCAGCAGAGGCAGCTGTTCGAGTACTTTGTGGTCGTGTCCCTGCACAAGAAGCAGGCCGGGGCTGCGTACGTGCCAGAGCTCACCCAGCAGTTCCCACTCAAGGTACAGGGTGGCCCACAGCCCTCATGCCATCTTGTTGGGACTCACGGTTTCCGGGCGGTGCGGGAGTCTGAGGAGCACTCGGTGTCTACAGTCTTGGACCATGAGTCCTCAGTAGGGTATAGCAAACAAAAAAGCTGCTGCTTGAGAATTTGGGAGGTCCCAGGAGATGAGGAATTCAGACTCAAAGTACAGACAAAAACACTTACTCACTTCCTGTGGTGACTCTGCCGGCCGTGCCATCCTCATCATCCTCGCTGTCTCTTTGTCCAGCCGTATCTCTTCCCCAGCTGTCCCAGAAGCCTCTTTCCCACCAGCCACACAGCTCTTCCCAGGGAGGGCTGTGTTTGTGTCCATGCTGAACATCTGTACGCGTACCATGTACCCTCCGGGTGTGTGCACGAGAGTCCTGTTCTATTCTAACACGGTTTGTGGAGTGGCCTTCAGCAAAGCCTAAAATGGCATGACCAATAATGTAGAAATTGTTTTTAGGCTTTGGCCTCAGGATTAAAGAGGCTCTATTCAGCCTAACCAGAATTTACTGAGATCTTATTACATTCAAGCTGTTTTCTGCTTGGCCGCATCACTACAGAAACAAGGAAAATGTGTTTGCTGTCCTCAAGAGGCTCACACTCTGACAGGAGGGCAAAAGATAAGCATACAAAGACTCATGAGGTAGAATGTGACACTGTAAGCACAGTTCCTACAGTGAGGGTGCTCAGAGGCAAGAAGAGGGGAGGGAGGACATGACCTGGTCCCCTCAGGGGCCTCCCTTTGCTGCCCAGCCATGCATAATCCCAATATCTACAGAGGCCTAGGTCTCCTCCTTTCCTGGGCCAGCATCCTGTCCTGTCCATGTGGTCTAGTGCAGCAATCAAGTCCTGTCCTTGGAATTTGAGACGGAAGGTGTGTAATTGAAGTAAGCCACAGGCATCAGCCCTCCTAACTGGCTATATTCACTGCCTTTAGCTGACCTCCAGGGGTGATTCCCTGAAAACCCTAATACTATAGGTATGCCCACATTTATTTATTTCAAAAATATGTTATTTATTTTCTGGGGAGAGAAAGAGAAGGGGGTGCGGAGGGAGAGAGAGAATCTCAAGCAGACTCTGCTGAAAGCAGAGCCCGACGCAGGGCTTGATCTTACAACCCTGAGATCATGACCTGAGCTGAAATCAAGAGTTGGACCATTAACTGACTGAGCCACCCAGGCGCCCCACAGATATGCCCACATTTAGTTGAAGCCCACACGAAGCAAGCACCAAGGCATGAGTGACTGTTTTTTATCCTGTTTACTTCCCTCAGGGCCTAGCACAATGTTATACACATGGCAATATTTAATCAGTGTTTCAGGAGCAAAGGCATTAATTCATGAATTAATGAATAAATCTCCATAATTATTAAATGCTTGTAGTTTCCAACCTGGAATCCCCAGGCTCTTACACATCCACATTAAAACTTCTTTTGAGGGGCACCTGGGTGGTTCAGTGGGTTAAAGCCTCTACCTTTGGCTAAGATCATGATCTCAGGGTCCTGGGATCGAGACCCGCATCGGGCTCTCCGCTCAGCAGGGAGCCTGCTTCCCCCCGCTCTGCCTACTTGTGATCTCTGTCTGTCAAGTAAATAAATAAAATCTTTAAAAAAAAAAAAAAACTTCTTTTGAGCAGAAACTTATATGGTCATTGTTAGAAAGGGGACCAATCTGGAAATGTATCAAGAAAAAGTCATCTATAATCCCACTCCTCATCAAACTTAGCATTTTATTATGTTTTCTCCCAGACTTTTCTCATAGCGTAGTTTTCTGACAAAACTGGTGTTATATATTGTATAATTCTTATATCACGTTTTGTAAATGTATCATTATTTAGAAACACATTTTTTATGTATTTATTTATTTGACGGACAGAGATCACAAGTAGGCAGAGAGAGGGAAGTAGGCTCCCTGCTGAGCAAAGAGTCCAATGCAGGGCTCCATCCCAGGACCCTGAGATCATGACCTAATTTGAAGGCAGAAGCCCAATCCACTGAGCCACCCAGGTGCCCCTAGAAACTTATTATTAT
Source organism: Mustela nigripes (assembly GCF_022355385.1). Taxonomy (NCBI): domain Eukaryota; kingdom Metazoa; phylum Chordata; class Mammalia; order Carnivora; family Mustelidae; genus Mustela; species Mustela nigripes. The sequence goes on from NC_081560.1 coordinate 13,352,020, forward strand.
TTTTTTAACAATTTTTTAAAGGATTTTATTTATTTATTTGACAGAGATCACAAGTAGGCAGAGAGGCAGGCGGAGAGAGAAGGGGAAGCAGGTTCCCTGCTGAGCAGAGAGCCTGATGCGGGGCTTGATCCCAGGACCCAGAGATCATGACCTGAACTGAAGGCAGAGGCTTTCCACTGAGCCACCCAGGTGCCCCAAAACTTATTTAATATAAATTCTAAAGCATTATTTAAAAAATTATATAAAGCTCTGTTATATGGGTATGTCCTGAGCTGTTTAACCAATCTCTTTCCATTGGAAATGTATCTTGTTGCCAGTGTTTTTTGGATACATATTTTGAAGGTTTTGTGACCATTCTATACATGCATTTTTTGCGGATTAGGCTATATCATATCTTCTTGCCTTTTCTCTATCAGAAGAAACTTTCCTCCCTCTTTCTCCTCCTTTCATGAGTTTTATCCCCCACTTCTGTGGTCACCTTGACCAAGACTTACTCTTCATATTTGCACACTAGAGATCATGCCTGCCTTGTTCCACTAAATGCTGGACACGTGTAATTACCTTTATGACAGTTCATGGAAACTGGGAAATTTTCTGGCTCTTTTTTTTTTTTTTAAGATTTTATTTATTTATTTTGACAGAGAGAGATCACAAGTAGGCAGAGAGGCAAGCAGAGAGAGAGAGGAGGAAGCAGGCTCCCGGCTGAGCAGAGACCCGATGCAGGACTCGATCCCAGGACCCTGAAATCATGACCCGAGCCGAAGGCAGTGGCTTAACCCACTGAGCCACCCAGGCGCCCCTTCTGGCTCTTTCTATTGCTTGTATTTGTGACAGACAGCTCTGTCTCACTTCCTGTAAATGAGTGTGTGTGCATTTGAGAGCACATATGTACCCATATGGGTCGATAACTCCTATGTTGATGACAGCACATAGGAGTTGTATGTATGTACACACATAGGCACATGTGGGTACATATGTATTTTTGTGTGTCATGCATGTGATCAGAGAGGTGGGCCATGTAAAAAAAAAAAAGTGCTGTAACTTGCTTCCCTACAGGGCATTCTCTGCAGTTCGCTAGTGGTTTCCATTGTGGAGAAATGTCCCTGTTCTTTCCCTTTGTCTTTTTTATGGCTCTTCCCTCTGTGGTGATAAATGACCCCTTCCAACAACTACACCAGTATTTGCTCCCCTGGGAGACTGTCCAAGGGCAGTCAAAATTATTGTTTTGGCAACAGTCTGAGCTAGTGAATTATCAACTCAAAAACTGCTCCAGGACCAGTTGGAATCTTCTGGGTCATGGATGGAAGAGAGAACTCATTATATAGAAAAGAGATAGTGGCCACTGATTCTGAAGGAGGGAAAACCAAAGGACAGTCACTGATCGGCTGAAGTCTGTAAGTGGTGGCTGTGTTTCATTCATGGATAGTTGTCTCAACCATCAATATTAGCAGCAGCTCTAATTATATTTGCTGTAGCCTAAAGGGAAGCATACTAGAGTAGGTTTTAAAATTGAAAAAAAAAAAAAAAAAATCAGCCCAGTGCTTTATTCCTTTGGGCACTCTCTTTAGAGACCTCCCCTCTCTGACATTTGGTGTCCTGGAGAAGACTTGTAGATCCCCTGGGAGGCATTCAGCAGTGCTGCTGGTCTGCAGACGTCAGAAGCTATGTGCAAAGCTGCTTTGAGGTGAAGGTCAATGGCAAGCCCTGAGAGACAAAATAAGAAATTGATGGAAAATATTACAGAAAAAATTTAGGTTAGACATTAATTACAGTTTTCTAACCTGAGAAATTCAGGCTCCACTTACTTCAAATATTGGTACGTCAAATTACTGAAGGTAACTTGAGCATAGTTTATTTTTAACTCTTTGTAAAGAAAAGTTAACAAGTATAAGCCTGTCAAGAACAAACAACAGGGGTGCCTGGGTGGCTCAGTGCGTCAAGCCTCTGCCTTCGGCTCAGGTCATGGTCTCGGGGGCCTGGGATTGAGCCCCCCATTGGGCTCTCTGCTCAGCAGGGAGCCTGCTCCCCCAACCCCCTCCTGCCTCTCAGCTTACTTGTGATCTCTTTTTCTGTCAAATAAGAAAATAAAATCTTAAAAAAAAAAAAAAGAACAAACAACAACAGAGCCAGCAATTCTTCCCAACACATTAGAAGTACACATTTATTTTTAAAAACACTAATTAGTGGGGCACGTGGGTGGTTCAGTGGGTTAAAGCCTCTGCCTTCGGCTTGGGTCATGATCCCAGGGTCCTGGGATCGAGCCCCTCATTGAGCTCTCTGCTCGACCGGGAACCTGCTTCCTCCACTCTCTCTGCCTGCCTCTCTGCCTACTTGTGATCTCTGTCAAATAAATAAATAAGGTCTTTAAAAAATAAAAAATGAAATAAATAAAAATTTAAAAAATAAGAAACACTACTAATTATTCCTTTTTGTTTCCTAAACTTGAAACTAAAGTGCTTCATTTTTAATGTGGCACAAAAATACATCACATAAAATCCACTCTCCCGACATGTCCAAGTCTACAGTGTACAGTGTTGTCAGATGCACACGTTGTTTCAGCGGGTCCACAGAATGGGGTGCAAAACACAGACTTCCGTTCATTCACACAGATCAGTAAGCACATGGCTTTAGGTATAGTCTCTTATCATACTTTCTAAGCTGATTCTATTTTTTGTTTTTATTAAAATATTTTATTTATCTATTTGACAGAGGTCACAAGTAGACAGAGAGGCAGGCAGCAAGAGGGGGGAAGCAGGCTCCCCGCTGAGCAGAGTCCAATGTGGGGCTTGATCCCAGGACCCTGAGACCATGACCTGAGCCGAAGGCAGAGGCTTAACCCACTGAGCCACCCAGGCACCCCTGTTTGTTTGTTTTATTAATATATAATGTATTAATTGCTTCAGGGTTACAGGTCTGTGAATCATCAGTCTTACACAATGCAAAGCACTCACCATAGCACATACCCTCCCCAATTACCATAACCCAGCCACCCTAGCCCTATCCCCCCGAATCCCCCAGCAACCCTCAGTTTGTTTTGTGAGATTGAGTCTCATGGTTTGTCTGCTTCCTGATCCCATCTTGTTTCATTTTGTTCCTCCCTGGGTTTGCTTTTTTTTTTAAGATTTTATTTATTTATTTGAGAGAGAGAGTGTAGGAGCATGAGCAGGGAGGGGGCAGAAGGAGAGGGAGAAGCAGGCTCCCTGCTGAGCAAAGGGCCCCACGCAGGGCTCAATCCTGGCACTTCAGGATTGAGTGCCCCTAGGGGGCACCTGGGTGGCTCAGTTGAGCATCCAACCTTGATTACAGTTCAGGTCATGATCTCAGGGTCATGGGATCAAGCCCTGCTTCGGGCTCCACAGTTAACAAAGGGTCTGCTTGTCCCTCTCCCTCTGCTCCTCCCCACTACTCTGTCTCTCTTAAAAAAAAATCAATAAAAGTAAAAAAAAAAAAAAAAAAAAGCCATCTCTAGCTAGATTCCACACCAGCTGTGTGACCATGGACAAATCACTTAGCATGTCAGGGCTATTTCCTTATCTCTGAAATAAGAATGTGACAGTGGAAGATGACTAGCTTCCTTTTGGTTCTGACAGTCAAGGACATTGAAATGAATTGTAGTTTACTGTATAATGTAATTTAACTGGATGTATTCACTAAGAAGTGTTGTAAAATGTCTCTGTCTGGATCAAGGAAGCGCAGCTTTCAGGGGCCCAGAGGTTGGAAGACCAGATTCAAGGCTCTGCCTTGCAGACTTCATAAATCTCCTGTTTGAAGGGGATTGTTTTTTGTTTTTTTTTTAAGATTTTATTTATTTACTTGACAGAGAGAGATCACAAGTAGGCAGAGAGGCAGGCGCAGAGAGAGAGGAGGAAGCAGGCTCCCCGCTGAGCAGAGAGCCAGATGCGGGACTCGATCCCAGGACCCTGAAATCATGACCTGAGCCGAAGGCAGCGGCTTAACCCACTGAGCCACCCAGGTGCCCTGAAGGGGATTGTTTTGACACTTTTTCCTTATTGATTAAAAGAGTCATAGTCCAGGGGCATCTCAGTGGCTCAGTCATTAACCATCTGCCTTCAGCTCAGGTTGGGATCCCAGGGTCCTAGGATTGAGCCCCGCATGGGGCTCCCTGCTCAGTGGGAGGCCTGCTTCTCCCTCTCCCACTCATCCTGCTTGTGTTCCCTCTCTCACTGTGTCATTCTCTGCCAAATACATAATAATAATTAATATTATTTTTATAGCCGAGGGGCACCTGGGTGGCTCAGTTGGTTAAGGTTCCACCTTTGGCTCAAGTCATGATCCCAGAATCCTGGCATCCAGTCGCACATCCCTGCTAAGCAGGGAGCCTGCTTCTCCCTCTCTCTCTGCCACTCCCCCTGCTTGTGCTCTCCCACGCTCTCTCTCTCTCTGTGTCAAATAAGTAAATAAAATCTTTTAAAAAATAATGAAAAATAAAAAAGTTATAGTCCACAAAGTATACAATATACAAAAAATTACAAAATAAAATAGTTACATTCCAGAATGTTAGACATCAAGAATATTTTTTTAAGATTTTATTTAATTATTTGATAGAGAAACACAGTGAGAGAGGGAACACAAGCAGGGCGGTGGGAGAGGGAGAAACAGGCTTCCCACGCCTGGGTGGCTCAGTTAGTTAAGCCGATGCCTTTGGCTCAGGTCATGATCCCAGGGTCCTGGGATCGAGTCCCACATCAGGCTCCTTGCTCAGCAGGAAGCCTGCTTCTCTGTCTGCCTCTGCCTGCTATTCGGCCTGCGTTTGCTCTCTCTCTCTCTCTCTCTCTCTCTGACAAATAAATAAATAAAACACATGATTTTGTTTTCTCCTGACTTCTCCCAGAAGCCTAGAGTTGACAGTGCCCTGGAAAACAAAGGCCCCAGCAGACTGAGCTGCAGACCCTTCTTGAGGTTAAGGTGGTGGTCTCACCTGTGGGAAGGCGGAACATGTGGTTTTGCATGCTGGGCTTTATTCCCCAACCTTCTCTCACTCTTCTCCCTGCAGTTGGAAAGGTCTTTCAAGTTCATGAGAGAGGCTGAGGACCAGCTGAAGGCCATCCCTCAGTTCTGCTTCCCCGATGCCAAGGATTGGGCTCCCGTCCAGCAATTTACCAGGTACGAGCTGGCTTCTCCTTTCCACACCCCCAAAGGCTAAGCAAGAACCAGGGAGGGTGTCGGAGAGGACAGACGCCATAGACCAGTCTTGCTGCCACCCAGCCTGATGGGCCCCAGGCGAGAGATGGCCCCCAGGCGAGAGATGACCCCCACCTCTGTTTTAAAACATCCCTGAAGAGAAGAACTGACTTACTAGCTACGCAGATTCCTAGGCCTCTCACTCAGTGGGGGCATATGTTTGGTTCATAAGCCTCTGTAAAGGGCAAAGTAATTCTTGGTCTAGGAGAAGCTAGAGGAGCATCGCCTAGCTCCCTTCCTTGTCCATGCTCTGGAAACATTTAATAGTGGCCCATCCAGCTGTGAGATTCTGACAGTGTTCCTGCTTTAACCAGGTTGTTGGATACCCGTATCATTTTATCAGGTGTTCCAGAGACTGACCAAACTCAGGGAGCTGCTTATCCTGTGTTTGAGGCTCGGCAGTCTCTCAGGGCAGTCCGAGCCCCTCAGGGGGCTCAAAGGAGACAGTTCTCAGGAAGGATCACCCCAGAGGCAGTTCCAAGAGGGACACAGAACTGTCCGTCTCTTTGGCTGTTCTTGCACTGAATCACGTCCCTGGAGCAGCGGATACCATCACACCTTTGAGCTCACAGAGGGCAGCATCCCAGTCGATGCTCCGCAGCGATGGGACGGCTTGGGTGCTGAACGCTAGGAGACCACATCCTCTCAGGGTGCAGGGACACTGGAGGTGTCCCTCCACCCTCCTCTGAGGCCCAAGTCTTCAGCTTTGAAAAGAGGCTGAAGCATCCCAGGCAGACGGTGCAGTAAACTTCAGGGAGACGCTTCCCTGTGCCCCCAAGCTTTTTTGGAGCTTTTTGGGAGAGCTTCCCTCTTCCTGGCACATATTTCAAAACTACAGATGCACAGAGCTCCTGCACAGAGATGGACAGACAGGACAGGGAGCAGCCCTTTCTGCCAGCCCCCTCCAGAATGTCCCCGGATTGCTCTTTGCCAGGTGTCTTGTTTTGTTTTGCTATGTAATGCACTTTTGTTTTCCCGACCTCAGCGAAACCTTCTCATTTGTCTTAACTGGAGAAGATGGGAGCAGACGGTTCGGTTACTGCCGAAGACTACTGGTTAGTGTCTACTAACAGTAGTGTCAACTACTGTTGGTCCGCCAGGGCTCTGGGCAGTGCTGGGTCTGGGGCTTCACCGTGTGCCACAAGAGAAGAGGAAGGAAGCGTGACAGGTTCATCAGCAGAGTTTAAAAAGATTTGGGGGTTCATCACAATCTTACTGGTAGGAAGGAACTAGAACTCCATCTCCTTTAGAAAGAAAATACTTCCTTCTTTATTTTCCCTGTAGAAGAACTTTCTGTCCTTAAGCCAAATGTTCTTTCTAATAAAACGTGCTAGACAGGCCCAGAGAGCTTCTAGCGCACACATTCATAATGGTTGCTGAGGACCAAAGAAGGATAGTTCTGTTGTTCATGCTATAGATCCTTCAAGAACGTGTTCTTCAGAACAGTCACCAGTAGGAGTCAGGATTGTAATCCAATGAAAGGATCATGCTAGCCCCCCCCCTTTTTTTTTCAGATTTTCATTTATTTATTTGACAGAGATCACAAGTAGGCAGAGAGGCAGGCAGAGAGAGAAGGGGAAGCAGGCTCCCTGCTGAGCAGAGAGCCCGACGTGGGGCTCGAGCCCAGGACCCTGAGATCATGACCCGAGCCGAAGGCAGCGGCTTAACCCACTGAGCCACCCAGGCGCCCCTTGAGACCCATTCTTTTGAAAATCTTTAGTAAGAGCAAATCATTTTCCACTGAGTGTATTTGAATCTTCGAAATAAACTGATATAATTTAGAGTCAAGAAGATGCACAGCACGTAATAGGTATCCAGTAAATATTTATTGAATGAATTAGTGAATAAAAAGCAGGGATAATAATTTCTAAAAAGTTAAGTGGGATAATAAGGTTTGGGGATGTAATTACTTTGACATATTGAGATTGATTTTCATTTAAATGGTTTGAAAATTAGCCTAAAATGCAGTTTCCAAAAAGGATGTTCAGAAATAATTTCTGATTTGGAATTACCATTATAATAAACTACATTTGGTTTCAACATAACTCCTTAAGAGGAGCCACAGGGATTGGGGTAAACAAGTTACGCCTCCTTTTTGGTTCCATAGGCCATATTGAGCACCTACTGTGCGCACACGCCCTTGATTTGGTCACTTCAGGAGAATATAAATGTATATACTCCATGACCAGAAGTGCTCCCTACTTATAAAATGGGGTTGGTAACTTCTTACCTAATGGATTCTCAGAAGCTGCAGTGAAGAAACATCTGGCACATGGTAGGCATTTAAAAATGTTTGGGTTCTCTACTTTGAGATGGTAACACTCATGATTTCCTTGTTTCACTCCCAAAAGCCTGGTGGCAAAGGGAAGCGTCTCCCTGAAGTTTACTGCATCGTGAGCCGCCTGGGGTGCTTCAGCCTCTTTTCAAAGGTGAGGACTTGGGCCTCAGAGGAGGGCAGAAGGGAAGGCAAGGCGGAGCCAGGGAGGACACAGGAAATACCTTGACTCCTGGTACTTGTGTAATCGTATCCCAGTATAGTTTCCTTCCCTCTCCTCCCCCATCACCTCCTGTGTTCTCCTGTCATGAGTGCCGCAGTGAGAGCCGGTGAAGGTCAGGGCCCAGAGAAAGTGGGTGTGGGGAGAGTCGGAGTGATTGCAGAGGATCTTCCCAGGATATTCCTTGTGCTTTACTTACTTCCAAGCATTGTCTTTTGTCATATTTGCTTTTTTCATGACAAAAAGGCCGCTCTGATGGATGGATGTACAAGCTTCTGTGTATGTGTGTGGTAGTAGGGCTCTAAATGGATCCAAATCTTACTCTCGTCTTCTTTTGGAGAAGAGAAGCCAATGTATCAAGACCTAAGAGTTGCCAGACTGAGCTGGCTCGTCCATCCCACTATCTGTGTGGGTCAAGGGGAGCTAATTACTATTGTGTATGATGATAATCTCAAAATCAGGTACAATCCAACATTCATATCCTACATTAACCAGACATGAGTATCTAATCCATAATGTGATTTTAAATTCACCTTGTATTTTCGGTCTGAGCTTTGTTTCGGAGAATTGAAGTCCTATGTCTACTGTCCTCGGATGGCAGACAGCACTTCCTAAAAGCATTCTGAAATGTGTCTTCCTCCTGCCCACCCTCCACTTACTCTCAGAGGAAGCCTGACCTGTACTGATCTAGTGTAATCACTTGCCTTGGTGGAACTTGCGCTTCTGTGCCAGTCTGTTAGAAATAAAGAATCGTATCCATGTATCTGTGTTCCTGCCTCTACTCCACTGGGGTGATAAGCCTTTTACATGGAGGTCGGTCACTTACAGGCTCTAGGACGGTTACGCATTTCTGCTCACCCCGGTCTCTCTCGGGGGATTATTTAAACATGGAAATAAGGCTGTGTCACAGCCTTTGTTTTTGCACAAATGCTGTCGGAAGGTAGAAGTGAAACAGCTGAGTTAACCCAGCATCCAGTGGTGACTTTGGAATTGACCTGAGCTCCATTGTTTGTCACGGACGGGGAATGACAAGCATGTGAACTAACACCGTGGGGTGCACAGTTCTGTGTTTTCTTTTTTTTTTTTTTTAAAGATTTTATTTATTTATTTGACAGACAGAGATCACAAGTAGGCAGAGAGGCAGGCAGAGGGAGAGAGAGAGAGAGAGAGAGGGAAGCAGGCTTCCTGCGGAGCAGGGAGCCTGATGCAGGGCTCGATCCCAGGACCCTGAGATCATGACCCGAGCCGAAGGCAGCAGCCCAAACCACTGAGCCACCCACGCGCCCCATAGTTCTGTGTTTTCATGTCATTTCTGTGACCAGGGATATTGTGAGAATGTTGTATGATGCCATGCCAAAGACCAAATAGCAGATATGCTGGCTAGAGCCAGAAACAGAGCTTTGGCAAACCGATCTCTAAAACTTGAGCTGTTCCCAGGTGAGGGACAAGGATGACTAAAATGACATAGTGTCCTTTGGTACAGAGAAAGGAATCAGGGTGTCTGGCTCGCCTAGTCCCTGAAACCTGTGACTCCTGATCTCACGGTTGTGAGTTTAAGCCCCACATGAAAAAACAGAAACAAAGAACGAGGGGATGGAGAGAGGGAGGAAGGGAAGGAAGGAAGGAGGAAGGGAAGGGGATCCTCTTCCAGAAGAACAGCTTTAGAATCTCTGAAGAAAAGCATCTCATTAAATATCACCAGTCATGCCGTGTAACAAACCACGGGGGCTTAAAGCACCAGTCATTTCTTCTTCCAGACGCGCAGGTCGGCTGGGGCTTGGCTTGGCTCTTTTCCACTGGGCTCACTCATGCCTTGTGGGTAGGCTGGGAGTGGGCTGATCCAGACTGGCCGATCTCTGCTGTCGGAGGCCACTCTAGAGTGGGGCTCGTCCACATGTCTGTCAGCCTCCTTAGACAGTGAGCTGGCCCAGGCGTGCAGTTCTTGTGGCTGAGGCAGAGGCCCAGGATGGCAACCAGAAATACACGAGACAGGCCTCCCAAGGCCCAGGCTTAGAACTGGTGCAGTGTCACTTCTGCTTCAGTGTCCCTCATCCTTTCTTCATTAGCCCCTAACCAGGCTTTTAAGACATTTTTCCCTGAATTGCCTCCCCACTGCCATAAGACTCTTTCTAATTTTTTGTTATATTATTTTTTTATTGTGCTAAAATAAACATGAGTTACTATTTTAGCCATTTTTAAAAGTCTTTATTTTTAACTAATCTCTACACCCAACTTGGGGCTCGAACTGACAACCCTGAGATCAAGCGTCACATACTGTACTGACTGAGCCGGCCAGGTGCCCCTGCTGTAGCCGTTTTTAAGTGTACAGTTGATTAGCATTAGGTTCTTTCATGCTGTATGCAACGGTAACCGTCATCCATCTCCAGAATTGTTTGATATCCCTGAATCGAAACTCTGCACCCATTGAACACTAATTCCCCGTTCCCTTCTTTCCCTAGCCCTGGCAACCACCATTCTACGTTCTGTCTCTATGAATCTCACTACTGCAGGATCTCATGTAAATGGAATCATATATTTATCCTGTTGTCACTGGCTCTTATCACTTAGCATCTGTCTTCAAGGTTCATCCGTATTGGACCATATGTCAGAATTTCCTTCCTTTTTAAGGCTGAATTGTAACAGTCTGTTATTTGTAGGTATCAAATTTTTCTATATCTGTTTATCTGTAGTTGGATATTTGTGTTGTTTCTGCATTTTAGTTATCATGAGTTTTGCTGCTGTGAACATGGCCATTCAGATATTGGAGTCCCTGCTTTCAAATCTCTGAGCTATGTACCCATATATGTGGAATTACTGGATCACGGTAATTCTAGGTTTTTTTGAGGAACTACTATACATAAAATCTTTTTAATTTTAATAAATTTCATTTAACCCATATATCCTAAATATTATTATTTCAACATATAATCAAATAGTCATTGATATTTTACATTCTTAATTTTGTATTCTGAAATCTACTGAGGATTTTACATTTATAGCACACTTCAGTTAAGATTAGCCTTATTTCAAGTGTTCAATGGGTACATGTGGTATTATTATATATGGTATTTTAATTTAAACTCTTTGATACACAACTAGATCATGAAGGGTCTTGCATTTAGATTTTTTTTTTAAGATTTTATTTATTTATTTGACACACAGAGATCACAAGTAGGCAGAGAGGCAGGCAGAGAGAGAGGGAGAAGCAGGCTCCCCACTGAGCAGAGAGACCAACGTAAGGCTCAATCCCAGGACCCTAAGATCATGACCTGAGCCAAAGGCAGAGGCTTAACCCACTGAACCACCCAGGCGCCCTGCATTTGGATTTTTTAAAATAGTAGTTTTATTGAGATATAGTTTGCAAACCACAAAATTTGCCCATTTAAATTCTAGGATACAAAAAAATAAATAAGGGACGCCTGGGTGGCTCAGTCGGTTAAGCCACTACCTTCAGCTCAGGTCATGATCTCAGAGTCCTGGGATCGAGTCCCGCATCAGATTCCTTGTCCAGCAGGGAGCCTGCTTCTCTCTCTGTCTCTGCCTCTGCCTGCCACTCTGCCTGCTTGTGCTCTCTCTATGACAAACAAATAAAATCTTAAAAAAAAGAAAAAAACTTTAAAGATAAATAAATAAAATCTAGGATTCAGTGGCTTTTAGCATATCCACACAATTGTGTAATCATCACATTTATAGGACATTTTTATTACCCCAGCAAGCAATGCCTGAGCAGTCACTTCCCAACCCTCTTAACCATCAATCTTCTGTCTGTCTCTATGGATATGCCTATTCTGGACATTTTATCCAAATGGAATCATAAAATAAGTGGCCTTTTGTGACTGGTGTCTCTGACTTAGCCTAACCTTTTCAGGGTTCATCCATGTTGTAGCATGAATCAGTATCTCATTCCTTTTTATGGCTGATTATGGCCTACATTGGAATATCACATTTTGTTTATCCATTCATCAATTGATGGACATTTTGGTTACATCCTCCTTTTGACTATTAGGAATAATTCTGCTATGAACATTAATGCATGGGTTTGGGGTTTTAATAAATTGGAATTTATTTTATTAAATTTATTAAAAATTAAATTTTAATAAAATTAAGATTTTATTAATTTGTCAGAGAGAGCGAGCACAGCAGGGGAAGCAGCAGGCAAAGGGAGAAGCCGACTCTTTGCTGAGCAGGGAGTCCAGTGAGGGACTCGATCCCAAGACCCCAGGATCATGACCTGAGCTGAAGGCAGACTTTAGACTGAGCCACAAATGAGCATCCCATTTTTTTTTAATCATTTATTTATCTGAGAGAGAGAGTGCACATGCACATGGGGGGGCAGAGGAAGAGAGAGGGAGAATCTTAAGCATACTGTACACTGGTTGTGAGCTCGCCAACATGGGGCTCGATCTCACAACACTGAGATCCTGACCTGAGCGAAAATGAAGAGTCAGATGCTTAACTGACTGCGCCACCCAGGCGCCCCAATGTACTAGTTTTTGTGTGAACGTGTTTTCGTTTCTGTTGGTTCAGAAGTGTAGTTGCTAAGTCATCTAGGAGCATTATCTTTACCCTCTGAAGGTACTGCCAGACTGCTTAGCCAAGGGGCGTCACTAGTTCACTTTCCCCCAGCAGTACATGAGGGTTCCAATTTCTCCACTTTAGCTGTTGTCAGGCTTTTGGTTACAGCCCACCTCATGAGTGTGAAGTGGTTTCTCATTGTGGTTTGGGTTTACTCTTCTCTAATGGTACCCTCAGAGAAATTGTAACTCCACAGATATACTGGAGATCTTTTTAGGTACTGTGGGCCTTTAAAGGGCTACAAACCATTATAATACCTAAGAACCAATTTTTATCCCCCTGGGGGCAATATTGCTCCCATTGATAATGCATGTATTGGCCCAGTAAGTTACCTGGCCAAATCCAAAGTCAAGGGGGTCAAGAAACTTTACCACTTCAGTGGGAAGAACTGCAAAGATACACGGCAGAGGAATGGGTACCTAAAGAGGAGATTTGGGGCGATAACATATGGGTTGAAAGACTCTTTAAGTTTGGCCTGAAGCAGACAGCAGGCCTTCCCCATAATGCTTCAGTCACGGTAGCAGGCCCATGTCAATGAGAGCAGAGGGATGCCTTGGTGCCCTGACATCAGGACAGCTAAGCTGCTTTTGTGACCCTTGCAGATCTTGGATGAGGTAGAAAAACGGCGAGGCATCTCTCCTGCCCTGGTACAGCCCCTCATGAGGAGTGTCATGGAGGCCCCTTTCCCAGCACTGGGCAAAACCATCGTTGTCAAGAACTTCTTGCCAGGATCGGGAACTGAAGTAAGTCATCAGATTCCTACTATCTGCTAGAGACAAAGCTCCTCCAGCTGACCAAGGGGCTGGCTTCCAGTGGGCTGTCACATCAGTGAATGTGATATCAGGCCTAGTAAAATCTACCCTAAGTCCTGTCCCTCCATTCTGGGATTCAGTCCTAGAGCTATGCCATGGCAGCACATGGTATTTCTTGGCCTTACAGGTTAGGGACCTGTCTGAACATCCTTAGTTTCTCTTACTAGCCCATTACACTCATAGGTTGTATTTGAAACTATATTTTTGGTCTCTATCACCTCCATAACTTCATAATGTAAAACAGATTATCTTCTGGGAAGACAAGCTTATGTACTACTTTTTATTCACCTGTCTAGGACTTTGAGGTATGTCCCTTTTCTTGGCTGGGTTGGAATTTAATGCAGGACTTTATTTTCGTCATTCCCATTCCCTTTATATGGCTCTGTGGTTATCACTAGGCAGATCCCTTTCAGACTTGAGTCTGTAGTTCCAAAAGCCCTTGAAAAAGCTGGTCACCTCTGGAGACAGGGGAGGGATAAGGATAGGTCTGGAGTCTTCTGGAACAGCTCAGTTTCCCAGAACAGAGGGAAGTATTCTCCCTGTTGCTAGAGAACCCTATACTATCCTATAGCAGATGGTGGATTGGCCATAAGGATGTTAACATGAGTGAACCCCACTACGGGGACAGCACCGGGCAGGTGCCGTGCTCAGAGCAAAACACCAGTCTCTGCTCACTATGAAGGAGACAGCTATTTAAAGAGAAAAACACACACGAGTAGTGACTTGAGATGAATTCGGGAACATTTCAACAAGTACAGAATGAGAAGATGTGCCCACCAAGCATACAGGCTGTAAGACACATCATAAGGGATTGGCATGGGGTTGGGCTTACTGAGAAATGCCTTTCACAGGAGGTGAGTCCTGAAGCTGCTGCTTGGCTCTGGTGGTCCTTCTGCGCAAGCCTGCGACTCCATTCCAGCAGTTAATGTTCCCTTGTGAGGCAGAGACACTTTCCCAGGGGGATGTCACTGGCAGGCAGAGCCTCCAAGCATTTGGGGCCATGAGCCATCATTCCGCCATCCTGTGTCCCCACCTTTCTCTGATCTTTCCTCACACTTGACTTTGCGACGGAATTCGTACCAAGTGTACCTGCTCCCTCAGTCTCCCAGGATCTTTCTTTTCCCTCACTTTTGCCTTCCTCGTTTTCTTTCCCTTTTCCCCTGCGAATGGCTCAGGCCCGCTGAGGACCTCTGAGCCTGCGGCGTGACCCCGCCTCACGGCTGCTCCCGTTCCCTGGCAGGTGATTGAACTGTGCCGCCCGCTGGACTCCCGGCTCGAGCACGTGGACTTTGAGTCTCTCTTCTCCTCTCTCAGTGTTCGCCACCTGCTCTGTGTTTTTGCCTCCCTGCTTCTGGAAAGGAGGGTCATCTTCATCGCAGACAAGCTCAGGTACCAGTCTTGGTCACTTCCACTCAAGCGTCTGAAGGATAGTCGGTGGCAGACTCTTTGGGGTGCGGGGGCAGGTGACTGCCCGGGACTGGGGGTGCAGCCCCTCTGAGGGAAGAGCGCAGATCAGTGGGCCTCGGGGATGGGAGGTGTATTAGGCGCACCCATCCTGTAAAACCAAGGAAGACTGCGCTTCTGTGCGCTACTTCCCTGACCCTCGCCTGCCTTGCATCCTCCCGCAGGGCGCTGGGCGCTCTGCTGTGTATACAGGGCTGAGGGCGGCAGCAGAGCTGTCCTCAGGGTTTTCTGTCCCGGCGGGGCGGGGGACGAAGGAGTGAGCAGAGCCCCGAGGACTGTGCTGTCTAGGCTTACCAGAGCAGCGCGTTCTGGACACCAAGGAGGGCGCTCACCCTCGGAGGAGGCCGATTCTGGCTGAGTCCTGAAGCTAAGAGCAAGTAGAAAGCACATTCCAGGCTAAAGGAGCTGTAGCTATCTAGACGAAGGCAAGGGGACAGGAGACCGAGCACGTCATCTTCAAAAACCTTGTGAAGCAGTTCACTGCAGAGAGAGGAAGGCGAAGTGGGGGCAAGGAGCCAAGGCTCAAGGAGGCCTGCAGGGCCGGGCAAGACACGGACGGCTCCCCGAGGCGGCCCGTCCTCTCAGTGCTAAAATAAATGACACAGAATCACACACGCCTGCTCACTGCTTGGTAGGATGCCCTCCATGTCACGTTCAATGACTTGCAAAACCATGTACAAATCAGAGAAAAGCCAGAGGAGCGGCAGATAGGGATTTGAGTGAATTCTGAACTTAAAAAAAAAAAAAAAAAAAAAAGGACTCCTGGCATTTTCATCACTCCAGAATACTGAATTAGAGCCTTCTTGGCTTTGGAACTGAGGGCACAGCAGCCCAGGTGGTGACCACCACTCCAGTTAGGGCTGAGACGGACCAGCCAACCAGGGAAAGCAGATGAGGCCAACCAAGGAGTCCATCTGGAAAGGAAGAAATGCCAAAAACACAAAAATCGAAGAGCTGCGGTTTGGAGAGGGAATATGATTCCCAAATCTGGAAAGCAAAAGGGAGGAAGAAGAATGGAAAGGACAGAAGGTAGGAATGTGGAGCTCATCAGGAACGTGGTAGGAAATGGAATCCAGTCCTCTCCTCCCACTGCAGCCCATCTGGTCATCTTGGTGACGCTCTTCCTTGGACAGCGGCCACGTGGCTACTCCCAGCCTGCTCCCACCGGGTTTTGAGTGAGCTCTTCCCTGTTCCCGTCATGCTTCTTGCACTCCAGGTGCCCTGGGGTCCGCGCAGGAAGCAGGCCTGCAGCTGGGGCTGGGCGGGGGCAGCTCTCAAAGCCTGTGGGCACTGGGGAACTCGGGCGGGAGACTTCTAAGGTTGGGGCTCCGGAAGCAAGAGATGAGTCATAACCCTTCCTTGACCAGGGTCAGATTTCATCGAGTAGCTGTCGGTATTCCCTGGAAGCCCCACTCGGTCCCCCCGGAAGTAGGATTCTCAGACTCCGCCGTGGGGGAGGGGACGGGCTCTCAGGAAGGCCGAGGCAAGAAGGGAAGGCCAGCCAAGTGAGTGGGCTGCCCGCCCAGACTGGACGAGGGGCCACGCAGTCCCACGAAGACCTTGCTGCCGGGTTGAAGATGGTAGGCTCTGGAAGGTGCCGCAGGAGAAAATGTCTGAGAAGATGGGCGTGGCTGGAAGGGAGCGTGCCCTCCCCAGGCTTCCCTCGCCGACCAAGGAGAACGGGAAGTAGCACCTACTTTTCCTGTCCAAGTACAATGAGAGAGAAGGTGGGAACAGAACAGGTCAACATCAGATGCATCCCTGAAGGCCAGCAGAGGGGATGGGTCGGGCTTAGCGTACCAGGACTCCTGGAAGTGCTGTGACAAAGATGTCAGGAGGGACTTGCCCACTTCTCACTCCTGCCCGGGGAGATTTCTGGGCTGGCAGGCTGAAGGCCTTCCCCCTGAGCTGCCCTAACAAGAGCCGAAGGAGAGCGAAGGAAGGCCATCCCAGAGAACGGAGCCTGCCCCAGCCCCTCCGCCTGCTCTGCGGCAGCTTTACTGGGGGCACAAGTCCCCGATGTGGTCTGATCAGAGGAACCGTGGAGTGTCTCCTTGCCCACCTTCCACAGTGCCTGGTATTCTGCCCTCAGAGACGGAGTCCCTTCGAACAGCAAACTCCCATGAGAGGGCAGAGGGGGTAAAATGCCACCTGTGGCTACTGCAGGGACAGGGTCCAGAGCCAGGCCACTGTGCAGTTAACTACCGTGTGTGTGTGCGCGCGCTTATCTAAAACACCTGAATTTCCTTTGTAGCCCCTTTAGGGCTTTCAGACTTACATATCTCTCCCTCATCACACAGAGCCCGGGGCCCAGGGGTGTTCCCAGGAAGATCGAGGAAGCCGCAGCGTCCTCAGCGGCGGCGGGCCCTGGGTCTCCTCATTTATGAAACTAGGGCTTATCTGCACTGGGGCCCCTCGTCACTGCCACTTGTGCAACTCCCGTGTCACATTGTCCTGAGAGGCAGTCCGCCCATGCTTTTCCTATTACAAGAGGTCAAGGTTTTCTCTCTCTTACCCAGTACATTATCTTTCCGTCCAATACCTGTTCCAGGCAGACCCGAAGAGGTGGACAAATAAACAAAGGCCCCTAGAGCTGAGGCGGGAAGAGAAGGACTCAGGGCAGGAGTGAGCCCGAGACAGTAGCAACACGGCCGCCGCAAGGAACACTGGAGTGTCACCTCCGGGCCAGGCTCGCGGAAGGGGTTGACCTGTACTCTTTCAGGCTCCTGACAACTCAGTCAGATAGCTTCTATTATTAGGAAGCTAAGAAGCACACAGAGGTTAAGTCACTTTGCTCAAGCAAAGTTCAAGTGGTTAGTGGGAGGGCTGGGACGCAGGCAGCCTGGCTCCAGAGAAAATGAGAAGGAAGGAGGAGGAGCGGGCCTCGTGGTCTGGGGTGGGGGTGAAGGGCGGCATCTGTGACCCCCCCCACGGAAGTATATAAGGAAAGTCTTTTTTAAAACATGCCATTGAGACCCCCTGTGTGCTTGGCATCAGGCTAGAATTGTGTAGTGAAGAAGCTGAGACTTCTGTGCTTTCCTCCCCGGGCCCCCCCTCTCTGTGGCCTTCCGCTGGGGCCCAGTGAGGCCAGTGGGACCGGGCGACCCCACAGTCTTTCCTTGCTCTGAAATTCCCTCACTCCACGGGCCAGAGTGCTTGGGGCCTCCTGGAACCGTGCTCCTTTGAGCCTTGCCCTCCCTCTGACCCTGGCCCAGAACCTCCTAAGGGCCCCATTCCTGACCCCACGTCCTCAGGCGTTCTGTGTTTTCCAGAGCGTCCCAGGGGATGACCATGCCTTGTGCCCAGCCATGCAGTTGGGGAGAGGACTGTCTAATCCCTGCAGGGCCCCTCTGGCTCAAATGCTCTGTGTGATTCTATGAACGTGCTGCTGAGGGAAAGTCAGCCCCCACACCCCACCTCTCCTCGTGCTCCATAGGCTCGCTCCTCTCCGGCTTTATCTGGTTCGGTAGAAATCACTGAGTAGCCTGTCCCTGCCACTGAGGCCTCCTGTAGCGCAGTTCTGATCCCCAACACTTCAGAGCTGGTGTGACACCAGGTAGCCGCCTGTGCTCATTTAATGTTCCTCTTAACGTTTCTAGGTTAGAGTTAAATATGCACCGTGTTGTGGGTCCTCTCCAGGATGCCCAGGCCTCTGCTCTAGACTGTGCTTAGAAGTCGGGGTGTCTCTGCCCCTCTTTTGCAGCTTACACTGTCTGCTTCTGGAGTCCTCAGTGCCGGGTCTCTCTGACCCTCCGCTGTGACCCCTTCCCTGACAGGCCACCTAAGCCAGGACAGGGAAGTCCGGCTCACCTGTGAGAAAGTGACCCAGCTGGGGCTCCTGGCTGACTCAGCGACTCTAGCATGAGACTCTTGATCTTAGGGTTGTAAGTTTGAGCTCCACCTTGGTGTAGACATTACTTAAAAATAAAATCTTAAGAAAATAGAGGGGGGGGAGGCAGGAGGGAGGGAGGCATGGGGGAAGAGAGCTAATGATCAAAGTACAGAAAATCCACCCAAGAACATCCTGTGTGTGAAGTTGCTGAGTGAAAAGGCTAGAACCCATCTTCCCTTCTCCGGCCCGTTCTGCTCACCGGGTATCCCTCTAGGAGGAATCTGCCTTCACCTACTGCTGCCCGATGTACGGGCAGAGAGCCATAGGGAATTGAAGGGTTCTTGGGCCAGACCATGACAAGCTAGGGCTTGGGGGACAGTGGCTGGTTGAAAGTCGTCTGACCTGGGCAAGTCTGTAAGGAGAGCCTTTAGCGTAAGCCCCCGTGGGGTCTCTCATCCATATCACCACCGAGCACAGAACTCCACACACCACACACGATCCCATCTCCAGCACAGGAGAGCAGGACACCCCACGAGCTCAGTGAGTGTGTGGCATCCCGGGGCGGACGTCAGCCTGCATTTGGCCGGCCGTTGTTCCGCCATCTCCTCCCCTCCCCACACACAACGTACTTCCTCTTCATTGCTAGTGAGTCTGCCCATGGCAAGAGGAAGTAGCTGGGACTTGTGGCAAATACTGAATGAGTTATAAAAGAGTTTTAAGTCAAGCCAAAAATCTATCAAATTTAGAATAACATTTTCGCTCCGTTTCATCTTCAGGGTGGACACGGAGTGTTTCTTAAGGCTCTGTCAAGCCCAAGTTTGACAGATGGAGAGGAGGGAATGTTGTTGTGATGGCTTGTTCTGTTGTCGTAGCAACCCAAATAAATATTTTCTTATTCCTCCCTTCTTCCTTTCCCCAGTGATAAACATTTGTTTTTTAGTTTATTATAAATTTCAGTTCCCAATGTTTTGACTAATCTACAGGCCAGGCTGAATAATAGAGCCAGAGCTGGACTTAAACAGATTTGTTCAAAAATTTGAGATGGGGCAAAGTTTTTAACAATCAAGAAATTTTCCTGTTATCTTTTTAGAGTACTGGATGACTATAAGCCAAATGACTACTGGCTAATGACAAGTCAGGATTAGGTGGTCAAATCTCCCTAAATACTGGAGTTTGCACCTTGGCTTTGCCCCATGGGTAGCTGCACAGATAAGTGGCTAGGTAGCTGTGTGCCTTCATCCTTTTATGTGCTCCTTCTGGTGGTTTTTTCTTTTTGATCAGTTTCTGTAAGCCTAAATGGGGACCCCTGTCCTGTCTAGAATCGGTTACGCTCAAGCAGTGTTTGCTGTCGCAGAAAAAGCTCGGGTTTGTGAGCTTGCCCGAGCCCCTGCAGCGTCAGTGGCTGCCGGTCTTAGAGACACAGAAATTTCATTCAGCAAAAGCCTGTGAAAAATACGGCTTTAGTAACCTAGTGGCATCAGTCTGATGAAATATTAAGTACCAACTACCTATTTTTGTACGTGAACACCCAGAAGATGACATTTGGAGCAAGATTCAGAGACGAGCACGGCCCCAGTTGTCTTCTACGTTGAACCCATCACTAGCGAAATCTTGGGCTGAAGACTTATTCTGGTTCTTCCATCAGTGGTCCAGATGCTCCCCGGCTCTGCTTGCTTGTGTCGTCACCCTTCTGTGGCGCTTACTGCAGGGACGCAAACCCTCTGTTCCTTTGTCTGATGAGACGCCACCCCTGCTCTTCTGTCCCGACTCCACTAATGAGCCCTAGGATTATCTCCCCATGACAAGCCGTGGTTCTTTTCACTTTCCAGCTGTTCCCAGTACCTGGTTTTCTCTCTTGCATAGATTTGCAGTTTGTAAACATTAAAGTTGGAAGGAAGTTGGAAATTATCTAGTCCACTTTACTTATTTTACAGATTAGGAAGTTCAAGGCTTCTTCTACCTGAGAGCATACAGGGAGTAGCAAAGCCAGTTTTCTCGGGGCCCAGCCTATGTATTTTGTTTTTGTTTTTGTTTTAATTTGGCAACGTTACTTCTGGGTTTGAAAGTACAGTCGTGGAAATGCACCCGCCAGTGCTGGGGGACGGCTGCCTCCCGCTGGGTTCCTCCAGGTACCAGCCCAGACTGAAGTGTGGCTTTCATTTCAGCTTCCTGGGAATGATACACTGGAGAGATACTTTGCTTGGGATGCTGATGAACACGGATGGGATCATTCTTCACATTCCTGGGGAGTCTGTCTAACTCAGGAAACTCATTGTTTGCTTCTCTGGTAGCATTTTAGAGAAGGCTCTGTGTTCAGTTCTTACTGGTTCCTCGATGAATGGGAAGGTTGCGGAGCGTAGTAACTCCACACTCAGTGACAGGGGCTCGCTAGCAACCAGAATCAAAGTGTCATCTCCAGGACAACTTAAGTACACACAAGGGCATCCTGATGGCTCTAGACTAATGCTTCCACCCTCACAGAGCACCGCTAAATAGCAAAGCATTCTGGGACCTAACCCTTCTACCCTGTGCCCATCTTGAAGCCCTGTGGCCTGGCCATCCTCCCCCGTGGGCATCACCTCCCTCCCCTGCTTTTGTACAAATGGATCACAGCTGCAGGCTGGTGTTGCTTTCCTCCACCCCCACGGTAACAAGAGCCAGCTGCGAGGGCTCTCTTCCTGGGACTTCCTCCAAAACATTGCCTCTCCTCCAACCAGCAGATGCTCAGCGAGGCTGTGTGGCGAGCTTGCTTGAAAAGTCATCCTCAGCTTCGCCCAAACCAAAGCCTGTTCTTTCCACAGTCCCAAGAGACCACCCATCCTAGCAGTGCCCCCCCCCCCCGCCCCTGCCCCAGTGGAAGGCTCCTCTAGCCTTCACGAGCCTGGGACTAAGATTTCATTAGCACTTGCAGCTGAGACCGAGAAAAACACAAGCTACACTCAAAATAATCCGGTCTTTCTCCTCTGCCATTTATTTTGGGGGAAGAGTTGTCACTAACTGTGCTCTTTGCAAAATCTGACCTTTCCGTCTAGTGTTTAAAGAGAGAGAGAGGTTGGTTTCCCCCACCCCAGCATGCTGATGTGGGCTAGTGAGCAAGAGGAATGAGCCACTCCCCAAACCCTGCCCACCTGTTGTCGGGAGCCCCCCCTCGCCCCCTGCCAGCTCCATATGCCATATGTGCCTGCCTGGAGGTGCTAATGACAGCCAGGTGCGGAAACATTGGGCTCCAGATGCAACAGCACATCAGACGATTTAAAAACAAACAAAAGCCACTTGTTAGGGGAGAGAGCAGCGGGCAGCACCTACCTACATAGTGTCCAGCTGAGTCGTCGTCATTGGTCCCCGTCAAAATTGAATGCAGCTGTCCTTCAGCTCCGTGCATTCCAGGAGCGTGAATGAATTTGATCTTGCTCTCCAGAACATTCATTCGCCCACTGTGTGTATCTGGCTAGCACTGGCATTGCTTATCATTTTTCCTGACCCATTCCAACTGCCTTCCTCGTCTAGCCGCAGCCAAACGTTGTGGGGGAGGGGGCAGCCGGCACCGCAGGGCCCCTTAGGCTTCCCCTAGGAGCCACAGGATGCTCAAGCTGGGAGAGAACCCAGCAGCGGGTTACACTTTCTCATTCCAGGGATGGAGCCGCAAGAAAGCAAAAGAGCAGAAGGTCTTTTCTTTAAGTTGGGCCGGGGGGGGGGGGGGGGGGGGCACATTTATTTTTCTACTGCAGTGATTGAGGAAACCACAAAGGCTTCTCACAAAGGGCCTCCTCATGCCTCAGTTCCTCACTCTGCGTCTCTTCCCCTCCTCCAGGCACTTCACTGCCCACTCTGCATGCGGAGGTCAGCCTCAGCCTAGGTCTCTTTAGCTCTTAGAATTCATAAGAAGGGGCACCTGGCCAGTTCAGGTGGTAGAGCCTTCGACTCTTGATCTCAGCATCATGAGTTCAAGCCCCATGTTGGGTGTAAAGATTACCCCACCCCACCCCCACCCCCAAAAAAAAGATTCAAAAGAAGATGAACTCCATGTCTGAGATGGCTCCAGGTTCTAAAGTTCTGTGGTTCTGTAACCTCCGTGGGTCAAAAGTGCTTAAACCACATCTCTGAAAATGTGAAGAAACTCTTCAGCTCGAGCACCGCATTTTTATTCTCTGCCGGCGAGCAGATGGAAGGGGAAAGCTTCAGAGCCAGCTGAGGTGGACCCTGCATGACAGCTGCCACGGCCATGGCCCACAGGAGCCATTCTTCCTCCAGTGCACGTTCAGGGCTTGGACACATTCAGGACAAATGGGCTGTCCAAAGAGCTGGGTTTCATACACAAGGCTTCCTTCGGAGGATTCTCACCGTCTCTTTTAAGGTCCATCTAGTCATTTGAGAATGAAAGCCAACATCCCAGGAAAACATGGAACGTACCAGAATTCCTGCTGAACCATCACTGTCTACCTGCCTCTAGCCTCCAGCCTCCAGTTCTCTGGTCCTGGTCCTGGTTGGCTGGAGACCCTTTTTCACTCCAGGCCCTAACAAGCAATGCTATTCACGTTCAGGCCCAGCGCATACACCACACACGGCACACAGCTCATTATTTACGACCGGAACAGAATGCAGCACCCTCGCTTCTAGTCTGGTCCTTTTGTTGTTTCTAAGGCTGATCACGGCCCACTAAAATTATTTCAGGACCCAATGATGGGCTGCAAACTGGAGTCTGAAAAGAAACCTGCTCTAGGCCCAGCTGTCCTCATTTATATTTTAATATCCTGATTTTCTCACTTGTGTCCTCATAACGGCAGTACGTGAGCAGATCAGCTTTGCAGACTGGTCCCACACTGACATAGGCTAGTCCTAAAATTTAAAAATTTTAGAACAAAGTAAATTCCACACGTCCAGTGATCAAGGAAGTTAAACACAAAGGGTGAGCAACTCACTAACAGTATCTGAGAGAGAAAGGGATGCCTGAGGGAAAATGGTTCTCTGCTTTGAGAGAAAAGTCTTTGAATGGAAAGTCACCAACCTGCCAGCTGAATTACTGCTGTTGTTCTCCTTGGGATACGTCCTAACTGAAGTATTGTCTCGCTATTACTCAGTAGGTAAAAGGAAGGTATGATAGGTATTATAAAGAAGGTATTAGATGCCTTGTATACTTCCCTTTTATGAAGAAGATATTGTGGGTATTATGATAAAAACAAAATCTTGGGGGTAATATCTTTCTCATTTTGGGGGTGATCACGTGAAAGAAAAGACGAGGACCAAATAGTGCGACATGTGTGTGCCCTGCTCCTAAGAAGCATGGCAGGACTCCACGGAGTGTTCAGAGAGTGATTATTTGCAAAGACACCAAACAGGAAGGTCAAGAGGCTCTTGCTGATAAACGAACAGATTCAGCATTACTTTTGTTTGGTTCAGGGGCCCAGCTGCAGGTGGATGGAAAGGGAGCTGGGGTATATTGTAAGGATGTTCAGGGAGGGCCGTATTCAGAGGACCTCCTTTAGCAGGTAAGTGATTTTTATCTTGGCTTTTTTTTAAATTGTGATAAAATATACATAACTTAAAGTTCACTATTACAATCATTTTTAAGTACACAATTCAGGGGCAGCATTAAGAACATTCACAGTGCTTGCAACCGTCAGCACTCTCCATTTCCAGAACTTTTTCATCATCTCAAACTGAATGTCTGTCTACTCGAGGCAACAGCTCCCCACTCTGCCTTCCCCAGCCCCTGGTCTCTCTGAGTTTGCCTGTTCTAAGCCCCTCACTTGTAAGTGGAATAATCCAGTATTTGCCTTTTTCTGTCTGGCTTATTTCACTTGCTGGCCAATATCTTTTAGTTCACTTCTTCTCTCTCTAAGGAAGCCAGAGCTAGGTGATTCTGTTACAATGGGCTCAGGAGAGTTTTATGACAATGAGTTTGCAGGCCGACCTCAGTCTGTTCCACATTGCAGATACTGCAGGGTTTGGGGTTTTGTTTTACAAACTGAAGGTTCATGGCAACCCCACATCAGCCAAGTTCATCAGCACTGTTTTTCCACCAGCACTTGCTCACTTTGTGGCTCTGTGTTGCATTTTGGTAATGTCTCACAGTATTTTTCATTATTATATTATGGTCATCTGTGACTGGTGATTATGATTCACTGGAAGCTCAGGTGATGGTTAGCATTTATTTTTTTTTTTTTTTTTAAGATTCTGGGGCTCCCGGGTGGCTCAGTGGGTTAAAGCCTCTGCCTTTGGCTCAGGTCATGATCTCAGGGTCCTGGGATCGAGCCCTACATCGGGCTCTCTGCTCAGCCCCGGGAGCCTGCTTCCTTCTCTCTCTCTGCCTGCCTCTCTGCCTACTTGTGATCTCTGTCTGTCAAATAAATAAATAAAATCTTTTAAAAATAAATAAATAAATAAATAAAAATTAAAAAAGAAAACAAACAGATTTTACTTTTTTATGACAGAGATAGCGAGAGAGGGAACCCAGGCATAGGGAAGCTGGAGAGAGAGAAGCAAACTCCCCGCTGAGCAGGCAGCCTGATATGGGGCTTGATCCCAGGACTCCCAGGGTGCTGGGATCATGACCTGAGCCACCCAGGCCCCCCGATGGTTAGCATTTTTTAGCAATAAACTACTTTTTAATTAAGGCACATACACTATTTTTTTAGATATAACGCTATTGCACATTTGCATACTGTATAGTATAGACATAATTTTGGGGGCACCTGGGTGGCTCAGTTGGTTAAGCATCTGCCTTCCCTCAGGTCATGATTGCAGGGTCCTGGGATTGAGCCCTGAATCGGGCTCCCTGATTGGTGGGAAGTCTGCTTCTCCCTCTCCCACTCCCCCTACTTATGTTCCCTCTCTCGCTATGTCTCTGTCAAACAAACAAATAAAATCTTTAAAAAACCACATAATTTTTATATGCACTGGGAAACAAAAAAACTCAGTTGATTGCCTTTATTGAGATATTTGCTTGATCGTGGTGGCCTGGCACAGAACTCCAAAGTAGGCCTGTATAGGTGCCTGATGTCATTGGGAATCCAGTAAGGGAGCGTTCATCTATCGAGAACTCGGCTTCCTTGCAACTGTGCCTAACAGAGCAAAGCTGAGAACTGGGGCAGACATTCAGAAGGTGACCTAACAGAGAAAATGCTCGTTACAGGGCCTGTGCCCCGAGGAGGATGCAGTGCATTCCTGGGAGAAACCACAGGCCCTCACTTTTATTCTTACATTACATATTTCTGACAAGCCTCTGAAGTTCAAATCCCATGGCATTTTAGAAATAGCGTACTAGAATGAGAGCCGAGAGGGTCCACCCTCAGTGGACTCACCAGCAACAAGAAACTGTAGGGAAGGAAAGAAATTTGGCTCTTGCTCACTTTGGGAGGCTGCCGGGCATCCTCTCTGCGGCAGGCTGGTGCTGATGTTCCAGATGACAGTCTGGGATAATCCCCCCCACCCCACCCCGCAGGAGGTCGGTCTCTGCGCACAGAACACTGGGGACTGTGATCACTGGAGCTCAGGGCTTACTGATAAAGGCTGTAGCATGATCATGATTCTTTAAGGGAGACTCTCAGTACTGTGATTTTTTTTTTTTTTTTTTTACGTTCTGAATTCTGCATAAGGGGTCCACAGCAGAGCCTACCCTGTTCACTTGATTGCACCTAGGTATTCGTGCTTGACTGAGCCAGTGTGTGGAAGAGAACAAAGAGAAAGCTAGTTTAGACTATAAAGTCAAATTCAATAAGAGAAATTCGTGAGCATTCACGAGCACCCGTGAGAAAAGAGGCTTTCACTGATTTGGAAGGGTTTAGGGAAGAGAGATGGAAGTGAATGGTTGGGTCAAGACCGTAGAGGATGTAGCTCGCAGGTGAAAGCCCGCTAGGGGAAAGGTAGCTGAAGCATTAAATTCATCCTTCTAGCTGTCTCAAAGCCTCAGCCAGACCCCACGTGCCCGGTTAGTCTGTTAGGACTGTGGTACACAGTACCGGATACGTGCGTGCTGCCTTTTCTGACCAGCCTGTCTTCGGGATGGAGGGTGTGCATTTCTCTCCAGCCTCCTCCATGGAGGCTGCCCCCACCCCATGAGCCTGAGCATGCCCAGTCCGAGCTTTCCCTGAAGCTGCCCCTTCTCTCCCCTCCGCCACAGCACGCTGTCCAAGTGCTGCCACGCCATGGTGGCCGTCATCTACCCCTTCACCTGGCAGCACACCTACATCCCCGTGCTGCCGCCCGCCATGATCGACATCGTGTGCTCGCCGACCCCCTTCCTTATCGGCCTGCTCACCAGCTCGCTGCCGCTGCTCCGGGAGCTGCCGCTGGAAGAGGTGAGCCCTGGGGACGTCCCTGTTCCCTCGCTGTGGGGGCCAGAGGGCAGAGGGGAGGGGCTGGCTAAGGCATTGCAGGAGTGCAATGTCAGGGGGTTGGGGGGGCCCGCAGTTTTATTAGCTACCCCCCCCCATGTCTGCCTCCGTAGACCCTCAGGGACTGAAAACTCAGTTTTCTCTAAATGAATGCGCTGGCCCGAAGGGCAGCGACCTACAACTTAGCCAGATGTTGAAACTCTGGATCCAGAAGCAGCCATCCACCCTCTCTTCCCTCCCTCCCTCTCCCCAGCACGGAGGAAGAAAGCACAGAGCAGCTAACAAGAGCTGGAGTTTATATCTGGACTAATAACAAAGCTGACAAATACTGTGCTCCTACACACAGGTCCTTTATCACATCAGTTAAAAAAGACAACCACCAAAGTGTTTTTAAGGATGGGTTTTCACATTTGCCCCCAAGTAGGGAAAGTCCTCCTGGCATCCTGGTGGGTCTTTAGCCCCAGGCCCTTCCTCTAAATAATCTCTGTCTCATGTACGGATTGCTCCCCGCAGTCAGCGAGGGAACCGTAGGTGCCTAAATGATGCCACTAACTTCTGAACCCCCAGAGGAACGCCTGTCGCTGAAATTCATCCCAGGTCCTCAGATGTGGCTCCTGTGGTTGCCCAGGGAGGCCTGAAGTTCCACGAGTAATCACCAGCACAGGTCTTTGAGCATAGGTTTCTGAACCGCAGAATTTGTCTGGGTACCCTTTGACCCCTGAACAGTTCAACCCCGGACGTGCTTGAGAAGGAAGGAGAGACGCCCTCAGCTCCTGGGTAGGGTCTCTGGGATGTATTAGAGCCTGTGTTGCCAGCTGTTGGTAAAAACGTGGTGGCCTTCCGGACCCATGCTCTCCCTCCATCATAGCCAGTGGCCCACGCCGGCTGGGGTCATGCAGGCAGAGACCCAGCATTTTCCTGACCACGTGCCCTAGGCAATGTGCTTGCCCCACCCTACACGGCCCTGGGTCTCAGCCCCGCTCTGAGGAGGGAAGGGGAGGGTGCTTATCCGAGAGCCTTTGATGAAACCCCAGTACTTGCAGCTTGACTTACTCTCCAGGTGGATCCGCTCCTCCGGATCTCTCTCCTCCTGTCGCATTAAGAGAAATGACAAGGCCGAATGGGTAGCCAGGAGGAGAGAGCCCTGGGAGTGGGGAGTGCAGACTTGATGGAATGGGAACAGCAGGGTTCCTCCAGCATCTTTCGCCCACATCAGTAACCCACACACTACAGGTCTGTCCCAGAGGCTCTGCCTCAGCCAGTCTCCGAACAGGGCAGGGAGTCCAGTCTGTGGCATACACATGTCCCAGCCTGTGGCTTCAGTGTTGAAAGCAAGCAGTTCTGGAAAGCCCTTCCCCATCCCCTTCCCCCCTACATCATTTGTGGCTATAGTGGCAACGTCCGGAAACCACAAATGGGCCACTCCGCCCCCCCACCCCAGCTGCTGTCTGGATGCCAGGAAGGAGGAAGGCTGAGAGTGTCCCTACACGCCGGGGACAGTAATCGTCCCTTTCCCTCATCTTGCAGGTCCTTGTGGTCGACCTCGTCAACAATCGGTTCCTCAGACAGGTGAGTAAGAAGGCCAGCTTCAGCCCGCTGCTCTGTTGCATCTCTGTTGCTGGGCACAAGGCTTTCCACGTCTGGAAAGGCTTGGTGGGCCTGGGATTGTAAAGCAGGCCGGCGGGCCTGGGCGATCCCTGGCCAGGGCTGGACTGGGAATACGCAGAGGGCAGGGCCGAAAGAGCAAGGGTTTGGCAAAGCACTGAGTCCTGTGTGTGTCGTCACAGAATGGTTTTCTAACATTTAGAAGGTCTGTATAGGTTGTAACTACAGACACTTGTCCTTTTCAAAATGTTTTCAAACAATAACTGTTTAAGCCCATGATATAATATTAAGTGGAAAAAAATCAGGACACAAGATTATATACAGTATTGTCCTGATCTCTTTTTGGGGGGGGGGGTTAAAGATTTTATTTATTTATTGGACAGAGAGAGCGAGAACATAAAGAGGGGGAACAGTAGAGGCAGAGGGAGAAGTAGGCTCTCCACGAAGCAGGGATCCTGATGCAGGGCTTGATCCCAGGACCCTGGGATCATGACCTGAGCCAAAAACAGATGTTTAACCATCTGAACCACCCAAGTGCCTTTTTTTTTTTTTTCTTTTAATGAAAAGGAAAGAAAAAAAGAAAGAAACACAGTTGGCTAGTAAACAACACTGGTTACAGGTGCCTCCTCCCTGTGCTGTTAAAAATCTGTATATATGGGTGGCTCAGTTGGTTAAGTGACTGCCTTTGACTCAGGTCATGATCCCGGAGTCCTAGAATCCATTGAGTCCCGCATCCGGCTCCCTGCTCAGCAGGGAATCTGCTTCTCCCTCTGCCTCTGCCTCGGCCTGACACTCAAACTGCTTGTGTACTTTCTCTCTCTGTCAAATAAATAAACAAAATCTTTAAAGAAAAAATTAAATAAAAAAATATGAGTTGACACTTTTTTTTTTTTAAGATTTTTTGTTTATTTGACAGATAGATCACCAGTGGGCAGAGAAGCAGGCAGAAAGAGAGGGGGAAGCAGGCTCCCACAGGCTCCCTGCTGAGCAGAGAGCCTGATGCGGGGCTAAATCCCAGGACCCTGAGATCATGACCTAAGCCAAAGACAGAGGCTTAACCCACTGAGCCACCCATGCACTATACCCTCAGATAATCAATTATCTTTTGTGTATGTGTGTGCTGATAGCATTTGAGCTACTCAAATGCTTTCAGATATACAGTAGATTATAGTTAACTATAGTCACCATGCTATGCATTAGATCCCCAGAACTATTTAGCTTATAAACTGAACTGTGTGCCCTTTGACCATGCTTGCCCATTTCCCCCACCCCCTGGCTCCTGGCAGCCACCATTCTACTCTAATTGTGTGGCTCCAGCTTTTTTCAGATTTCACATATAAGTGAGAACATGCAGTTTTTGTCTTTCTCTGACTTATTTCACTAAGCCTGATGCTCTCAAGGTCTATCCATGTTGTCACAAAAGGCAGGGTTTCCTTCTTTTTTATAACTAATATTCCATTATATGCATATATCTGTGTATATACATTCCATTGTGTACACACACACACACACATACACACACACACACAATCTTATTTTCTTTATTCGTTTGCTCATGAATGAACACTTAGGTTGTTTACATGTCTTGGCCTTTGTGAATAGTACTGCGATGTTCATGGGGGTACAAATGGGATTTCAGGGGCGCCTGGGTGGCTCAGATGGTCAAGTGTCCAACTCTTGATTTCGGCTCAGGTCCTGATCTCAGGGTCATGAGACAAAGCCCTGCGTCAGGCTCCGTGCTGGGCATGGAGCCTGCTTCAGATTCTCTCTCTCCCTCTGCCTCACTCATCTGGGCTCTTGATTCTGTTCCTTTAGTCTGTGTCTGTTTTCATGGCACGACCAGACTGTTTTGATTGCTATAGTTTTGTTAATAAAGCTTGAAATCAGGAATTGTGAGGCCCCAGCTTTGTTCTTTCTCAGGATTGCTTTGGCTATTCAGTGTCTTTTGTGGTTCCATGTGAATTTTAGATTTTTAAAAAAATTTATTTATTTGTTTGACAGACAGATTACAAGTAGGCAGAGAGGCAGGCAGAGAGAGAGGGGAAAGCAGACTCCCCACTGAGCGAGAGCCTGATGCGGGACTCTATCCCAAGATCCTGGGATCATGACCTGAGCTGAAGGCAGAGGCTTTAACCCACTGAGCCACCCAGGCTCCCCTAAATAAAATCTTTAAAATATATATATATATATATATGTGTATATATATATATACACACATATATATATATATATACCTTTACAGTTTTGGTGGGGATTGCACTGAATCTCTAGATGGCTTTGGGTAAAATAGACATTTTATTTTATTTTATTTTATTTTATTTTATTTTTAAAGATTTTAATTTATTTGACAGACAGAAATCACAAGTAGGCAGAGAGAGAGAGAGAGGAGGAAGCAGGTTCTCTGCTGAGCGGAGAGCCTGACGTGGGGCTCGAGCCCAGGACCCTTGGATCATGACCTGAGCCGAAGGCAGAGGCTTAACCCACTGAGCCACCCAGATGCCCCTAAAATGGACATTTTTACAGTTAATTTTTCCAATCCATGAACACAGACTATCTTTCCCTTTATTTATAGCTTTCTCAAATTCTTTCATCAGTGTCTTCTGTATCCCTTTTAATCTTCACGATGAGGTAGATATTGATTGGTCCCATTTTACAAGTGGGGAAACTGAGGCTCATATTGGTTTTAAAAAGTGGAATCAAGAGGGGCACCTGGCTGGCTCAGTCTGAAGAGTATGTGATTCTCAATCTCGGGGTTGGCAGTTTGAGCCTCCTGTGGGGTGTATATAAATAAATAGAACTTGAAAAAGAAACAAACATGGAATCACAATTCAAACCTCAGATCTCTGTCTCCAAATCATGTTTCTTCCACTAACCCCAAAACTGTTCCGGGTGAGCTGCAGGCCAGGACGTGGTTCTCATCCCCAAGGGCCTTGGGACACTGACCCACCTGCTCTCTCTGCTTTACAGATGGATGATGAGGATTCCATCCTCCCCAGGAAGCTTCAGGTGGCCCTAGAGCACATTCTGGAGCAGAGGAATGACCTGGCAAGTGACCAGGATGATGGGCCCCCGGACTGCAAGTACGGTGAGAGTTCAGCCGCATCATCTCCCCCTTCCATCACTAGCATCCGGCGGCCAGTGGGCCGGTGACCAGCCCTTCCACGTGGCCTTGAGTTAAGTAGGAAAACTGGCCAGAGGGGTATGCAAGGAGAGAAACCAGGGGCGTGACCCTTTGATCTGGATCTAATGCTAACAAGTGTGATGTTCCCATCTCCCCCATTTCAGCCCTAAAATACCGGATTAAAGGGGAGGGAGAAATGACTTTACCACCCTAGATAACATCTGTCCTGGGGCGCCTGGGTGGTTCAGTGGGTTAAAGCCTCTGCCTTCAGCTCAGGTCATGATCCCAGAGTCCTGGGATCGAGCCCCGCATCAGGCTCTCTGCTCGGCAAGGAGCCTGCTTCCCCCTCTCTCTGCCTGCCTCTCTGCCTACTTGTGATCTCTGTCTGCCAAATAAATAAATAAAATTAAAATTAAAAAATCTGTCCTGGAGAATGATGATCCGCTCTAGTTCTTACCTGTGCCCCTGGGACTGTCTCAGGCTCTGCCTCTGCCCCCCGCCCTCACTGGCTCCCGCCCTTCCCCACTTTTCTTAGGCCCCGAGTCCAGCCCCTTGAACGAGGTGGTGTCCGAAGCCTTTGTCCGCTTCTTCGTGGAGATCGTGGGCCACTACTCCCTGTTCCTGACGGCAGGAGAGCGCGAGGAGAGGACCCTGCAGCGAGAGGCCTTCCGCAAAGCCGTCTCCTCCAAGAGCCTCCGCCGCTTCCTGGAGGTTTTCATGGAGACCCAGACCTTTCGGGGCTTCATCCAGGAGCGGGAGCTGCGCCGGCAGGATGCCAAAGGTGAGGGGGCACCTTCGAACCAGCTAGAGACGCCCAGGCCCCAGAGACAGGGAGCAGGGAGGAAGGTCATGGGGCCTGGGCGCAGCTGGGAACAGCGGCGCAGCCTGCCCGGAGGAGGCCCCATCCCGCTGCCTCGGAGCTGGGGAGCTGGTCACCCAGCCCCAGTGTCCCGCTGGTCTTCTCTGGCCATCTCCTCCCCTGCTCACAGCCTCTCCCGGAACCACATTCCAGGTTCTGGTGGCAGGTTCTCCTTGTGTTCCATCTTGCCAACTCGATGAAACTCTCCGGAGCGTGCTCTCCTGTCCCTCGCGGGCCCCTCCTCTCCTTTTCCTCAGGCCTCTCCTCCCTTCTGCCAGTCTCTGCGGGGTGTGGCAGCAGCAGCCAGGGGCAGAGCGGATGGTCGTGCCCCCACTTGGTGTGAGCGCCTCCTCGCTTTGCTCTCCGCTGACTGGCCGCAGCACTCGAGGTAGCACAGCAGAGGCTCCTCAGCCTGGGGAGCTGGCGGGTCCTCTCGCAGGAGCCTGCCCGCCTGCACTCTCTCTCCTCCCTTGTCCTGTCCCCTCTGGCTGGACTTCATCCCTCTTCCAGGGCTGAGAAGGGGGAGTCTGTGAGGGAGGATCAAATCACCCCCCTCTGTTTCTTGCATCATCTTAAGTCCTTCTGGGAATCGGAAAGCTAGAAATGTTGGTGAAGACGGTCACTCATGGGAATCAGACCTGCGTGGGACACGCCACCAAGGAGAGACCAGTGCAGTGAACAGCAAAGGCAGCGGAGGGTCCCAGGACAGCCTCCGGCCCCAGGCCCCCTGTCCTCTGGTGCTGTGATGGCCGAGCCTGGGTGAAGGAACCAAAGCCGCCCCCTCCCTTCCTGCAGCTCTTTGCAAAGACGAGACAGGGGCTGGCCACACCTGAGGTATTCTGAGGAGCCGGGATCTGAAGAGACAAAAGGAAATTGATTAGAGTCTGAGTCACGCTCCTGATGACAGGCTTCCTTGAAGTAGAAGCTGTGCTTACCAGAATATCTGCTTACAGATCACACAAAAGCTTAAAAGTAGCGTGGAAGGCGTCCTAGAGGTCCAGGGAAGATCCGTGAAAAAGGAAGACCATGCCGGAGCCTCAGGCCTGAGACTAGAGGAGAAGGCGCCTGCTGGATGCCCCGTCCGGCCTTCCTGAGCCCACAGATGGCAGACGGGTTCCCAGCAAGCTAAACCATTTGGCCAGTTCTCCCCTGTTAGGGGAGAACATGAGGAAAAGGGAGACGACAGGAGTCCTGAAAGCCAAGGCTGTCTGGTCCCTCTTTGAAACCGAGTGCCTGGCACAGTATAGACACTTGGAAGGTGTTTGTTGAATAAAATAGGATTTCATGTAGGAGCTAGCGTTAGAGCCTTCCAGAATAGTTACTGCACAAGGCTGGGCAATTATAAGGCCAATAAAACCCCTTCTAGAGCTCAGGATTCAGAGCCTGTGTAGAGGAGCAGCTCATCTCAGAAGCAAGGCTTCCTTTCTATGGCAGTAAGGAAATGGCTCTGTTTACAAGAGAGGGAGTGAGAAGGAACTAAAATGGCTGGGATTTCTCTTGCCAACAGGTTTGTTTGAGGTCCGAGCCCAAGAGTACCTGGAAACACTCCCCAGTGGAGAACACAGTGGTGTCAATAAGTTCCTGAAGGGACTCGGTAAGGCCCAGTGGTCTCTGTCCCCATCACCAGCCTCTGGTCCCCCCCAGTCTTGGCAGGTTTCCTCCACGGGGGCCAAACAATGCAGAGCTCACTGCTCTGTGGCCTTGCAAGCTCCTGCTCGGAGCTGGCCGCAGGGGAGCCCTCTTCGCCTCACTGGCCCCTGGGCAGTCCTTCTCTCCCAGGCTCTTCAGTCTTCTGGGGAATCAAGCTTAGGAAGCAGGACATGTTCCATTCGGTGCTCCCTGTGTCACCTGTTCCGGAGCAAATGCTCCTCTACAGCTCTGACATTCTTCCTTTCAAAGCTCCCCATGTCTGGGGACGATCCCCTGCATTGGAGAGGTTGCGTGAGGAGAGGCTCCAGAGGTGGCGTGGGAGGCAACTGTGTGTGTGTGTGTGTGTGTGTGTGTGTGTGTCCCTGCCCCCCCCCACCACCCGTAGGTCCCGGATGGAAAAGGCAAAGTTTCGCTTTTGTATGCCTGGTGACATGTTCTCATTTTCTTTTTTTTTTAGGCAATAAAATGAAGTTTCTCCACAAGAAATAACCTTCAGCTCAGCTTCAAGGGAAAACTTCTTCCTAGTTACATCCACATTTTTAAAAAACAGTTCCTGGTGGCCTTTCTGAAACACTGGGTCCTGGGTGTCGCAGGTGCGGGATGCCAGGATGGCTTCTGGCTACCCGAGGGCCTCCCCAGGACCCAGGGCCCAGCAGGTGCTGCTCCTTCAGAACAGCCCTGGAAAGGAGACCTGAGACCAGGCATGGCACAACATTCAAATGGATGGTTTGCGTTGTTGGGTTTGGGATTTTTTATATTTTTACTCTTAGGTATTAAAAGAAAGAAAAGTGTTTGGGTTTTCTTTTTATTATGCCAGGGCTAAGAAAACTCTGGTGCCTTGTGCCGTGGTGCCCTGGTTCATCTTGCCTGGCAGCTGGGCTCGAGGCCAAGAGGAGACGAGGAAGAGGCGGCAGGAGCAGTGACCAGGGACGGGGAAGCAAGGCGCCCCTCTGGGTAGGGCTGGGGACAGACGCAGGTGTTAGAGGAGGGCAGTGGCAGCCCTACAACCCTCGTGCTCACAGGTGTTGGGGCATGAGTCCTCTTGAGGAATGGGACCCTATCCAGCCTGAAGGAAGAGGGGGAAGCGCAGAGGCGTTGGCTTCCTGGGCTGAGCTGCACTCCCAGGCCGGCCAGGGACGCCACCTGGTGGCCGAGGCTGTTTGTCGTGCTACCCACTCCTATCACGCCCGAGTAGACGGGACACTTCTAGTTGGCCTTTTTCCTCTTCAAAGCCATAGAACCATCCGCTGCCCGAGAAGTCCGTGACGCTTAGAGGGACACACAAACGAGACCTCCTCATACGATCTGCTAATACAATATTCTTGGGGTCCTTAAAACATGTAAGCTGCGGCTTTGACCCTATTCCCGTTTAATTATAGGGAATGTTTCCCCTCTCGTTGTGGGGACCCAGATCTGCATAAACGGAGGGGCTTCTGGTATTGATGTTTACAAGACGGGTCATCGGAACTTTGGGGCTAGCTAGCTTCCTCAGATTCATGCGCCGGCTAGTCGGCTTGCCCTCTCGGGACCAGAAGCAGAGAGGTGGGAGTCGAGGCTGCACCCCAAGTCCTGTCCTGCAAGGGCACAGCGAGGAGGCGGGAAGAGAAAAAGTGAGCAGCACTGGCAAGTTCGCAAGCAGGCCTCAGGGCCGCCACTGGGGCCCACCGACCCGCTGTTTGCTGACCCCTCTGGATGGTACCAGAGTCCCGACAAAAACATACTAAAGGGATGTGCCCTGACCTTGGCAATGGCCCAAGGAGTTGTGCCACTTGGCACAGGTTCTCACCTTTAGGGAGTTGGGAGCAAGGAGTCATCTAAGGAAAAAAAGAAAAAGAAAGAACAAGAGGAAAATGAAGAAATGGTTGATCTCTGTCATTCTACATTAGAGGTTCTTAACTGGAGTCTTGGATGACCCCCCTCCACCTGGAAGTTACAGCCAAGATTTGGTGTGTCCATTTGGTTTTTAGGAGAGAGGATCCGCAGTTTATTATCAGATTCTCAAAGGGGTGCAAGGGTGGAACCAGGCTATGCAGCACAGTTAGCCTGGGTAGGTATGTGTGGTTGGCGTTGCGGGGGGAGACCGAAAGGGAATTGAGTGTTGGGGGCTCAGGAATTTGTACCTAAGAAGCTCCTAGGATTAGTTAATTTTATGAATACCAGTATTCTGCCCAGAGATGATCACTTTTAATATTTTGGAATATACCTTCTTTTCTAACTTATTTCATATTGTTTACTTACCACCTCCAAGTGAATAAATACGCATCTTTGTCAACATTTCTAATGACTGTGTAACACTATTTTATAGATGTATTATAAGTTAGTTTACCAGTCCTTTATTCTTACGCATGCAGGCTATTTCCAGTTTTTAATAAGTTTGAGAAGAGCATCTTTATATAAGTATCTTAGTACATTGCCTTATTTTCATTTTTTTTTTTTTTTTTTTTTGCTTGAAGTACAATATACATACAGAAAAGTTATCAGATCATGAGTTACAGGAGAACAGACTTCCGAAAATGACCACATCCGCGTAAGCGGCCCACCATGCAAGAAAATCCCATCATCCGACCCTGGAGAGCCCTCGGACCCACCTTCCCAGCATTCCTCCCATCCGGCCCTGCTTATGTTTAAATTAAATCAACTGAAAAGTTGTCAACAACTTGCAAAGTGGTAAATGACGCTGGGGAGGGTCAGAGGCAAGAGAAGCAAAGCTGAGTTGTAATCTAAGCTCACAGTTTAGGGCAGATCGTGGGTGGATAACACGGTTTGGGTTCGGAAACCAAGTGTGGCTGTAAGGCTGGGTGGCCTAAACCAGATCACCGTCACCCAGCCTCTGTGTCTTTCCACTCACTTAGCATCTGTCCAAGAACCCAGTCTTCTAATGCCAATAAAAGGCATACATTTTCCATGAAGAATGTGCATGTGTTTAGAAGCATGCCATTATCGGGTTTCAGTTCCCAGTGAACCATGAGACCCTTTTTCCCCAGGCAGAGCTGGTGCTGGAGAACCCTGCTGCCTCCTTGATTCTGGGCACTTGCCTCCCCCCACGCTTTTTCTTATATTGGGGTGAAGTTCACAGAACTTACAATCAGTCATTTTAAAATAAACAATTCAGTTGCATTTAGTACACCTGTAATGTTAGCAACAACCAAAAAAACATTTTCAACACCCCAAAAGAAAATCTTGTACACATTAAGTAGTTACTCCCAGCGCCCCACCCCCGCCGCCAGCCCCTGGCAACTGAGTCTCTATGGGTTTATGGGATCACAGACACAAATCCCCTTTTGTTTCTGGTTGCGTTCACCGCGAACAATGTTTTCGGGGTACATCCACACCGTAGCCCTGTTATAACAGTGCTTCCTGTTTATGGCTGAACGATATGCAGGGCACGGTTGGACCACGTTTTGTTTATCCATTCTTCCGTCAATGACACTCAGTTTATGGTTTATTTCCACTTTCCCACCACTGAGAACAACACTACTGCAAACACGTGGATGTGGATTTATTTACGTCCCTGTTTTTTGTTTCTTTGAGTAGATGTACCTAGGAGGGGAATTGCTGGGCCATACAGAAATGTCTACGTCTCCATTTGGAAGGACCATCTGACTGATTTCCACAGCGGCTGCACCATTTTTCATTCCCATCCACGATGCATGAGGGCACCCGGCACCCCACCACTCAGAGCTCCCTCCCCTGCTTCAGACAGGTTCCAGCTTCCTCAGTTCTGTCCACTGCCTGCCAGCCACACCTCTCAGAGAGGACCCCAATCTTCTCGGGGGTGATCAGCACCTCTGCATCAAGTTTGATGGGTTACTAGTTTGAAATATGGATTCCTGGGGTCCACCCTAACCTGCCTGGGGCTAAAGCCCCTGAGCCCTTCATTGGCCAGGAGTTCCCCAAAGATCCTCAGACATTTTTTTTTTTTTAAAGATTATTTATTGGGGCGCCTGGGTGGCTCAGAGGGTTAAGCCTCTGCCTTCGGCTCAGGTCATGATCTCAGGGTCCTGGGATCGAGTCCCACATCGGGCTCTCTGCTCAGCAGGGAGCCTGTTTCTTCCTCTCTCTCTCTCTCTACCTGCCACTCTACCTGCTTGTGATCTCTGTCAAATAAATAAATAAAATCTTAAAAAAAAAAAAAAATAAAGATTATTTATTTATTTGCCAGTGATAGAGGGAGAGAAAGCGAGCAAGCACAGGCAGACAGAGAGGCAGGCAGAGAGGCAGGCAGAGGCAGAGGGAGAAGCAGGCTCCCTGCCGAGCAAGGAGCCCGATGTGTGACTCGATCCCAGGACGCTGGGATCATGACCTGAGCCGAAGGCAGCTGCTCAACCAACTGAGCCACCCAGGCGTCCCAGATCCTCAGACATTTACAGGGCTTAGGTGACTCACTTCCTCAGGTGACCGATCTCCTCCCTTATCAGCAAATTCTCCCTTACATTGTTCACTGACAGAGTCATCTTAGGGCCAAGTTATGGAAATAAGACTTCTTTGTGTATGTCCTGAGTTCAGCATTCCCTAAGAGCCCCTAAAATTCTCTGCAAAATAAAAATAAATGAAATGGGTTTAAGCTTGCACGGGGCCACCCACACTCATCTGAAATATCAAACCTGGTGAATTTGCGTTTCTAAAAACGTCCCATTATTCAAGTTACCTTGCAGAGGCTTGAAAGCAAACCCAAGGTTAGCCCCCCACCAAAATCCCAAGGGGAATGGCTGTGGGGATGAGCTCAGAGGAGGGAAGGGAGGCTGAAACAGGCAGCGGAGGAGATGGAGATCCTGGCCGGAGCAAAGGCTGGTAGGAAAAGCAGAGGCAGGTGAGAGGGGTCATTGGACCACTGGCACCTGGGGAGGCCAATTAACTTCACTTCCGGCCTGTCCAGTGACCACACCTCGCCCTCACCCAAATCTTGGGTGGGGCACAGCTGCCAACCTCTGACTTCTTTTCGGTTACAAGTCACTCAGGCCTGGTGCCAGCTTCCGGGGGCAACAGGCCAAAAAGCAAAGCAAGTCTCACCTTTGGCCAACCCCAGGCTCCTCAGCCGCCCTCTTCCTCTCCTCTGCCTGCAGCCATCACCCGCCCCACCTCTACCGTCTTGCTAGGAGCACCCAGCCCACTCCTGCACCCGAACCTCACCTCGGGCTGTTGCTCCTACAAGTTAATTCCCTCACCCGCATGTGTGGAATGTGGACTGAGTTGTCCAGTCCAATCCAGAGAACTCCAGATTCACGTGGACTGAGTCATCACTCCCTAGGGCCAACGTGGAAGGGCTGATCCTGGGGGGCAGGTCTAGGAGGGCTCCGGGGGGCATGGCAGTGGAGAACCCCCTGAGCGGACCGGAGCCCCAAGCACCTGGAGTTTAGCCCGGGTCTCGGGGTACAGGTTGCTCTTCCGCCCTCACTGCCTCGGTTTATCTGGCCTGGGCTTGGGGACAATCCTGAGCAGGACAGGCACCCTGTACCGGAGCCGAGCGGGGGCCACCCGCTGGGGCGACTCCTGGTGAGGTGGTGCAGGGCCCTTCCCAGCAGTGTGGGGTCCAATGGTCCCAGGTTCTTGGCTCCGGACAGCCAGGGGTCCCCTGCCTCCAGCCTAGCCAAGCCCCTGCTGAGTCAGGTTGCTAAGGAAGCCGAGTGAAGCTGAGAGCCTCTGGAGATGGGGCATCTGCCTTCTGGGGGAGCAAGAGGGGTTCGGGCTACACCGAGTGGGACTGTCAGCATCCTGCACTAATTGACGTGACAAAATATGGTGCTTAAAAAAACAAAATCCAGGGCACCTGGGTGGCTCAGTGGGTTAAGCTGCTGCCTTCGGCTCAGGTCATGATCTCAGGGTCTTGGGATCGAGTCCCACATGGGGCTCTCTGCTCAGCAGGGGGCCTGCTTCCCTTCCTCTCTCTCTGCCTGCCTCTCTGCCTACTTGTGATCTCTCTCTGTCAAATAAATAAATAAAATCTTTAAAAAAATAAAAAAACAAAACAAAAAAACAAAATCCAGGGGCACCTGGGTGGCTCAGGCAGTTAAGCCTCTGCCTGAGGTCATGATCCTGGGGTCCTGGGATGGAGCCTCACCTTGGGCTCCCGCTGCTCCTTCTCCCACTGCCCCTCCCCTCTCTCCCCCCCTCCTGCCTTTGCTTGTGCTCCCTCTCCTCTTTCAAATAAATACTTTAATTTTTTAAAAATATTTTATTTGACAGACACAGCGAGAGAGGAGACACAAGCAGGAGGAGAGAGAGAGGGAGAAGCAGGCTTCCTGACCTGAGCGGAAGGCAGACGCTTAACAACTGAGCCACCCAGGCGCCCCTAAATAAAATCTTTAAAAAATATATTTAGGTAACAAACAAAAACAAAAACCAGGTGACGGCTGTACAGCGTGTATACACTTCATGCCGTGAAGCTGTGTAATGGCTAAAATGCTACATTTTACACTGTATACCTGTTAAACCTGCAGGACACACGCGCTGCAAGAATGTTACCGTGCGTTTCTACTCGGCTTCGGTTACTTGAACTCTGGCCGCACACCCGCCACCTTAACATCAACTTCCTCTGTGCAACGGCTTCCAAATGAAGCCGGACGGCGCGGTTCTCCTGGCACCGAGTCGAAGAAGGAATCTGGACAAAGAAGAGTGAGTCAGGAGACAGAAGTTTACTGAGTGAAGATACAGAAACAACTCCCCACAGCGAGAGGGGTCCCGACGGGGTTGCCAACAAGGACCTTTAGGGCTGGTCTTCTACAGAAAGCTAACCAGGGAACTTAAATCCTTTTAACATTTCTATTGATACCCCACTGAGCGGGGACTAGTGATAACACCTTCAATGGCTTACTTCCTTTTTAGGGTCTGGTTAATCTTCGTTGGTCTCAGGTGATAATCATAAAAAAGACACACCCACACCCTTGCCCCCCAGATAGTGTTGGGGGGCACGGTGCAGCCGTCCTGAATGTTCTCCCTGACTTGCCATCCCCTCCCTGGCTGGACCTGCCTACTCCCCACCCAGGTTCCCTACCACCCAAACTCTCTGAGGCAACACAGCGTGCCCTGGGCCCCCCACTCCTACACGCATGTGTGCACGCACACACACACGTGCACACGCACAGGAGACCTTCAGGGGAACATGGAAACCTCTCCACTTTCAACAGCGTGTGGATAAAGAACAGAGTGTCCCCAAACTGCTGCCCCTCCCCCGGGGGGGGTGTCAGCCCACTTGGCCACCCCCAGTGAGGTCAAAAGAGGCGAGATGTCTGTGACCGTGGACTTGGGGCCTGTCCATGGACCGTGGACTGTCACAGCAACCCCAGGGACTAACCACCACCACGAATGAGCACCGCACTGCCCTCACAGTTGTTCAACACCAGGCCTGCTACAGCAGCCTGCATCCCGGCGGCCGAAAGCACCCACCCAAGCGGCCCTCCACTCCCCACCCGTGAGGCTACTGCGTGCTCTGGACACACAGACGTCTCCCTCATTCATCCTCGTCCCAGGGACACATCCAGGGGCTGCAGCAGACCTCTCCCGGAATCTTGGCAATGCTTACGGCCCCTGCCCTCTGGAACAGCTCGAACGTTCTGTCCTGGGCTGTACCCTCCATTCCTTTGCAGGCTCCCCACGTCCCTAGCCCCTCCCCATCCCCACACTGGGCCGTGACTGCCAGTGTCACACCAGTGGGCCGTGGACAGTGCCTTCCACAGAGGAGACCGGGCTGGCTCATCAGCCACATTCTTCTGAAAGAGGCACGAGAAGGACATCTTGGGTGTTTGCACCATTTTGAAAAGGCAAGACCAGGACCCAAGGCAGGAGAGAGGCTCCCTATCATGTTTGAAGATCTGCAGACCCGAGGGTAGGAGGGACAAAGTACTTAAGGAAGGAGCACAGACTCGGCCTTTCTTCCTTTTTTAGTTTTTTGAAAGCTGAAATAACAGGGATTTGCTCTGCAAAGTATCCCCGAATGATGGCGCACCTGGGTGGCTCAGTCCTCAGTTGAGGATCCAACT
Organism: Mustela nigripes; assembly: GCF_022355385.1. Classification (NCBI taxonomy): domain Eukaryota; kingdom Metazoa; phylum Chordata; class Mammalia; order Carnivora; family Mustelidae; genus Mustela; species Mustela nigripes. The sequence continues at coordinate 13,393,944 of NC_081560.1, forward strand.
CTTGGTTTCAGCTCACATCATGATCTCAGGGTCCTGGGATGGAGTCCCGTGTGGGGGCTGCTTGTCCCTCTCCCTCTGCCCCTCCCCCTGCTCTCTAGCTCTGAGATAAACTCTTAAAAAAAAAAGTATCCCTGAATCACCCTGTTATCTGGTGCTGGTGGTTTTCCATATGGAGAAAGAAGAAAATTGGCCCCCCACTTCAGCCCACGTGTACAAATCAATTCCAGGTATCTAACAAAGTGTGCCAAGTCTGAGTCATGGATTCTGGAAACTGTGTGGGTTTGAATTCTGGCTTCTGTGGGCCTCGGAGAGACTTACTGAATGTCTCAGTTTCCTCATCCAAAGGTTTGAATAGGGCTTTTATGTAATATTAAGTAAATAGGGCTTTTATGAGGTTTAAATTAGTTAATATTTAAGGTTTAGGACTTGGTATGTCCCATCTAACAGCTTGTTAAAACAAACCAGAATGTAAAAACCTAGATCTAACATTTCAGAAGCCAATGGGAGAAAGTCTCTCTGACCTCAAGAGGGATGAGCTCTCTGACAAGACACAGAGCGGTCCCACTATAAAGCAAAACACTGGGGCGCCTGGTTGGCTCAGCTGTTAAGCGTCGGTCTTTGGCGAGGATCATGATCCCAGGGTCCTGGGATTGAGCCCCACATCGGGCTCCCTCTCTCTCTGCCGCCCCCCACCCCAGCTTGTGCTCTCTCTCTGTCAAATAAATAAAGAAAAACTTAAATAAATAAAAACAAAGCAAAACACTGATAAATCTGAATATGGTAAAAATAAAGGACTTTGTGCAAGTAGAAAGGCATAGAAGGGTCTTGGTTCTCTTTCTATACAATCCAACAAAACAATGCAAAAGAAAACGAATCTATGCTAATAAAATTTAGGAGGGGCTCGGCTCTCAGTCGGTAGACCCATGTGACTCTTGATCTTGGGGTCATGAGTTCAAACCCTACTTGGGCCCAGAACTTACTTAAAAAAAAAACAAAAAAAAAAAACTTTTCTTTGTTAAGATTTTATTTATTTATTTGACAGAGAGAGAGAGAGAGATCACAAGTAGGCAGAGAGAGAGGGGGAAGCAGGTTCCCTGGTGAGCAGAGAGCCCAATGCGGGGCTCGATCCCAGGACCCTGAGATCATGACCTGAGCCAAAGGCAGAGACCCAAACCACTGAGCCACCCAGGCGCCGCAAGACTTTTTTTTTTTTTTTAATCTGTTGACTCTCAATTGCCTTCAGCTCAAAATACCTTTATACCAAAGTGGCATATTTTAGGGCAGCCTATGCTGACCCCCTTCAGTTTAGACCGGGCACGTTGGTTCTACACACTTCGTTTGCTCACACACAATCACAAAGAGGAAAGAAAACGTCACCCTCTCCCCTGTGTGTTGTGCGCCAAGCCCAGCAAATCGGTATCTCACGGCAAACTGACCATGTCCTGGCCTCACCTCACGGAGGGGAGGGACAATTTATTCCAGCCACTGCTCCAGATTCCCGCTTGCTTTCATAGGGGGCAGGGAGGGGGGCTCCAGCATCAAAGGGGAGTGAATATGGGGGTGAATGGGGGCCTGCAGCCTCCTTGCCCAGCTGTGCTTCCAAGTTACTGTGAACTTGGGACCCGCGTCCTCACCTGCTGCCCTTCTGTTTCCCTCCTGTAACATAGAAGAGGTCCCCCCTGCCCCCAGACTTGACTGACTCCTGGAGCACCTGGGGCCTCCCCCTCCAAGCCGGCTCAGGGCGGAATCCCAGAACCTGCAGCTGATGGTGCCACTGGGCAGATGGGAGAAGTTAGGAGGAGCTGGTACCCTTGGCTGGGCAGGTGGTGGGGGAAGACGGAGGAGACACAGAGGGAGCTAGAGCCCCGAGTCTCCCAGGCCTCGAAGAGCTGAGCTGATCTGGAAGTCAGGACATGCCCCGGCTCGTCCTAGCTGCTATTTATAGCCTTTGCCCCTCCTTATTTGGAAGCAGACTGCAGTTCTCTCTCCCAGGGGGGTCTGCCTTCCTGAGGAGCACACCAGGCCCCTCGGCGGCTCGGGCTCGGGCTCACGCAGGGCTTTACAGAGAACCGGCACACAGCTACCTGTGCCTTACTTAGTATTCCAAATGCTCTAAATCCATTCATATTCAAACATGTTTGGGGGCGCCTGGCTGTCTCAGTTGATGTAGCAGGTTACTGTTTTTCTGTTTTGTTTTGTTTTGTTTTTTTAAGGTTTTATTTATTTTTTTTTTTTTTTAAAGATTTTATTTATTTATTTGACAGAGAGAGATCACAAGTAGGCAGAGAGAGAGGAGAGGAAGCAGGCTCCCCGCTGAGCAGAGAGCCCGATGCGGGACTCGATCCCAGGACCCTGGGATCATGACCTGAGCCGAAGGCAGCGGCCTAACCCACTGAGCCACCCAGGCGCCCCAAGGTTTTATTTTTTGTTTATTTATTTTTTAATGGGGCATCCAGGTGGCTCAGTCCCTTAAGCACCTGCCTTGCTTCCGGTCATGATCCCAGGGTCCAGGGATTGAGCCCCGCATCCGGCTCCCTGCTGGGCAGGAAGAAGCCTGCTTCTCCCATTCCTTCTGCCTCTCCCCCACCGCTAGTGCTCTGTCTCTGCTTCCTCTTTCTCTCTCTAATAAATACATAAATAAACAATAAACAAACAAATAAATAAGTAAACAAGTGAGCAAATAAAGTCTTTTTAAAAATTTGTAAAAATTATTTGCAAGAGAACGAACGTGACTAGGTGGAGGGGTGGAGGCAGGAAGAGAAGCTACTCTCCACTGAGCGGGGACCCTGATGTGGGGCTCGAACCCAGAACCCTGGGATCTTTTTTTTGTTTTGTTTTTTAAGATTTATTTATTTATTTGGCAGACAGAGAACACAAGTAGGCAGAGAGGCAGGCAGAGAGAGGAGGAACCAGGCTCCCCAGGGAGCAGAGAGCCCGATGTGGGGCTCGATCCCAGGACTCCGGGATCATGACCCAAGCCAAAGGCAGAGGCTTTAACTCACTGAGCCACCCAGGTGTCCCAGGACCCTGGGATCTTGACCTGAGACGAAGGCAGGTGCTTAATGACTGAGCCACCCAGGCATCCCACATGTGACTCTTGATTGCAGGAGTATAAATTTGAAATCCGTGTTGACGGGATGCCTGGGTGGCTCAGTTGGTTGGGCGGCTACCTTCGGCTCAGGTCATGATCCCGGCGTCCTGGGATCGAGTCCCACATCGGGCTCCTTGCTCCACAGGGAGCCTGCTTCTTCCTCTGACTCTGCCTTCCACTCTGTCTGTCTGTGCTCGCTCTCTCTCTGACAAATAAGCAAATAAAATCTTAAAAAAAAGAAAGAAATCCGTGTTGGGTGTAGAGATCACTTAAAAAGAAAATCTTTTAGGGGCGCCTGGGTGGCTCAGTGGGTGGGTTAAGCCTCTGCCTTCAGCTCGGCTCATGATCTCAGGGCCCTGGGATCCAGCCCCGCATCGGGCTCTCTGCTCAGCAGAGAGCCTGCTTCCCTCCTCTCTCTGCCTGCCTCTCTGCCTACTTGTGATCTCTCTCTCTCTGTCAAATAGATAAAAAAATAAAATCTTAAAAAAAAGTTAAAAAAAAAGAAAATCTTTAAAAAATTTTGTTTTAACTGTATTAAAATATATATAAACATAAAATTTACCATCTCAACCATTTCTAAGTGTGCCGTTATAGGTGTTAAGTATATTCACTTTATTGTGTACCATCGCCACCGTCCATCTCGAGAACATTTTCCCCACCCCCAGCTCAAACTTTGCAGCCATTAAATATGATTCCTCATTCTCCCTCACTCCCCCCCTCCCCGCCCCGCCCAGACTCTATTCTACTTTTTGCCTCTATGCATCCCGCTAGTCTAGGTACCTCTCAGGAGTTGAACCGTGCGGTATCTACCCTTAGCATAATATCCTTAAGGTTCATCCGTGTTGGAGCCTAGAATTCCATTCCAATTTAAGCCTAAATAATATTCATTCCAGTATATGTTATGCCACGTTTTGTTTGTCCATTCACCTGTCAACAGGACATTGGGGTCACCCCATGCGTTTGTATCTTTCAGGTGCAGTGATGGAACAGAATCCCCCCACCAGATGAAGTCAGCCAGCTTTCTTCTCCTTAAAGCCTGGAGCTTCTCATTGATTTAGGGAAGGACCTAGCAAGCAAGAAAGAAGACTTCACAACGAATTGCATTTCCTGGGGGTCCTGGGCTCCCAAGATGATTGTCTCTGAAAGCCCTACTAGGTGATACAGCGTTTCAGAGAGGCTGTGTGGGTTGTGGTCAGAGGATGGGCCGCAGGGGTGATAGATGGAGTCAGAGCTGGGACTGGGTACACAGACATTATCACAAACTTTTAAAAATCTCTCATTTGTTCAAAAAACCCATTTGTCTTTCCTAAAGAAGCCTACTGGTTTTTCCCATATGGCATTTTCTCCCCCTTGCCTTTACCCTACTGTTAGATATATAAGCCTTTGAGTTTAACCATTTAAGAGCCAGCTACTTTTTAAATATTTTTAATAATCGCTACACTCAAAGTGGGGCTCGAACTTACAACCCCACGATCAAGGGTCACATGCTCTTCCTACTGATCCAGCCAGATGCCCAAGGAGCCAGCTACTTTTTTTATTGGCTCCCCTGCTCTTTTCTCCTATTCCTGGCTTTTATCAATTTAATTCATAGGCCTCAGTGACTGAACCTAACAGGGTAGAGGTCAAGTTTTTTCTTCCTCTATAATAATGAACAAATGCAGAATGCATTACCGTAGTCCTTCAGATCAAAGCTCCCCAATGAGCATGAAGCCAGGAGCAGCAGCAGACAGAAAACTGAATAGATGCTCTGCACCTGTGATTATCCAAGGGTGAAAAGGGGGTCTCTGTGGCCTTGTAGAGAGCAAGATGGAGTCACTCATGTCAAGTAGTGCCTCCTGCCAAGTAATGACATAATGACTCAGGAAGGCAGCCAAGGGCTGAGAGTAGTTATCGTTAGAACCAGAACGTACTGGTGGCATCCAGAACTGATAACCAGCAGACCAGAGAGAGCCTGGAAGGGCTGAGAACTGATAACCACCACTGCCAAAAGTAGCCCACAAGGCTAAATCACGTGGCTTTAGAATATAGGTGGGGTCGGGTGGGGTGAGGTCTGGAGGGAATGACCTAGAAAGAATTCTTGAATGTCTCTGGTGCAAAATGGTGGCTTATTAAAGCCCTGGGACCGGACCCAGGGGCAGGAAAGAGCTGCAGCCCGGGGGTTGTAAGGGGTGGCTGACTGTAGCTTGGGCTTTGGGGCAAGGGAAAGGGAGGTTTCAAAAGGATTTTTATATGTTAAAGAAGACTCAAGGGATACCTGAGGCCTTGCCATTGTCAAGTTAAGGTGGTTTTTTTCTTCCAGTAAGGGATGAACGGTGAGACAGTTGGGAGTTTCCTGGAGGAGCATTACGGGGCTGCCGGCTTCCAGGACCTGCCAGAGGGCTGCAGATCTTGAGGACATTGAATTGTATCTACACTCCCTTCTGGAAACTAGGCCATTGATAGAACTGCTTTGTTCCTGTAAATTACGGAGGCTTTTGTAACTGGAAGGAGACTCCCGCCCTGCGGGACTGTGCTCTTTAGAAGTTAACGATTTGTTTTTCCTTTAGGGCAGCCAGGAGGGCCGGAGGAATGTCACACCAATGCCCTGGGGGGCGGGTTGTGGGGTGTAAGCTTCAGCCGATCCTCAGCCAGCCTTCAGCTCCCTCGTCCTACGGGCTGAACAAATGTCTTTAAAAAGGGAGGATTTCTCCCGCAAACTGTCACACTCTGCAGATGCTGAGCTTTCCCGTCTGGCCACATTAAAGAGGCGGCTGCCACCAGAGGCTCTGTGTCACCGATCTCTGACCACCACCGTGATCTCGCACTGTGTGACCACAGTAAGCTCACCTGGGCCGGACAGGGTCCTCACCTCCGCTGCCACTCAACGGACCGACTTCAAGTTCAGTTTGTTGACTTCTTACCCCTCAGTGTCTTCGCACTGTAGTCTGTGTGAGGTGTGCGGGAAGCCAGGTTGTGCAGTGAAAGATCGCTGAGTTTGGAAATCCTGAACCCGCTTCACAATCAGGCTAACCTTGCTTTCTGACTGAATAAAGCCCACTTGGCGGAAGGACAACTGTTCGAGCCTTCATCGCGTGCTGGCCACACGCCCCGACTCATCACCCCCCCACCCCAAACGCACCGCCATTTTAAAAAAAGATTTTATTTGAGAGAGAGCACACGGGGTGGGGGGAGGGCAGTGGGAGAGGGAGAAGCAGGCTCCCCGCTGAGCAGGGAGCCCTATGTGGGGCTCGATCCCAGGACCCTGGGATCCCCTGGGATCTCGAACTGAGCTGAAGGCAGATGCTCAATGACTGAGCCACCCAGGCACCCAAACACCTCCCTTTTGACCTCAGTTAGTACTTTCTTACTGATTAAGTTCTTCTCCCCAATTTATCTCTTACCACAGGCAATCCGTGGCTGAGCACTGAAACTGTCCCCTGGAGGGGTGAGGTCTGCCGGGAGCCAGCAAGACCCCACCCCTGACTGACTGCGAGACAGGGATCAAACCCAACCCACGGGGACCCACTCACCTTTGCCCCACATTTTCCTTCCACAAACCTTGGAAGTAGCTTTAGTACTTGGAGACCCTCGTCTACTGCCTTCCCGGTGTGGACCTCGCTCAGACGAACGCCTGGATTCACCACCCCCGTCTCTCTGCCTTTGGATTTTGTCCTGATCTGGTCTGGTTGGCCCCCGCCCAAGCCAGGTGCTCTTGTACCCCTGCGCCCCGGAAGCAGCTGGGAGCTAAGGTGTTGGGGGGAACCTGCTCGCCAGGGCACGAGCTCCCACCATCTCTCCCAGTGCTCTCCAGCTCCCCTGCCTGTCTGCGCGCACGTCCTCTGTCCCTGGGCTCCAGGCACGCGGGCATCAGCCGGTCCTGGATCCCATCAGCCAAGGCCCCCGAGCACAGCTTCTACACCCACCGATCCCTCTGTCCTGGCCACGACCCTGCTGGGTTTTTCCAAGCCTTTTCTTTCTAATCCTTTAGTTGGTCTCTGTGCAAATAGGTTAGAATGTCTGAGTGGACGCACTCACTGATGCTGTATCCCCTCACTGCGGTGCCTTTCGACTGAAGCTGGAAGAGGCTTTTTCTTAAAAAGACAAAATCTGGTATTTTCACCAAATACAACTGGGAAATTCTCAAAGTCCTTCTCAGCACCTCCTTCTCGGTGGCGACCCCAGCAGCCTCGGACATGGATCCCTTCCAAGGCGGTTGGGCTGCCCTCCGGGTCCGAGGGCTTTAAGCAGGGTTTCATTTGCAACTTCTACCCCCTCCCCCCACCCCCACGGAAGCGAGAAAGTCTCCGTATTTTAAAAGGTGGCTCTGAGCCCTTTTCTACAGCGTATCTTTTTCCCAGTCCACGGCCCCCGGCCGGTACTGTTCTTTTTGGAGATTATCAATTGTTTTCAGCTCCCACAAGGAGCCAAGAGAAGAATGGAAGTTGCAAACCTACTAGCATATTCTGCCCCTCCCTAAAAGTCCGCTCTCCGGCGCCAAACACCCATGGGCTCCCACAAAGCCTTTGAGAAGAGGAAGAGCTGAGCTAGCCAGCCGTTTAAAGAGGAGGTGCTAAGTTACCCTAAATTTTCCTTATTCTTTTCCTAAAACCTTAGTTTTGTTCCCTCAAAGAGATGTGGGGAACAAAGGCAGAAGGAAACGTAGATAAAATTAAATCTCCTTATAACCTGCAGCCCTGAGGCAGGCGGAGTGTCACGTCCCTCCAGGAAACTCCCAATTGTCTTAATGTTAATGCTTTGTTAGAAGGAAAAAACAACCTTAGCTTCACGATAGGCGGGCCTCCGGCTGCTGCAGAGTCTTCTTTAGCATATCAAAGTCCTTCTGGAAACTTCTCTTTGTCTTTACCGCCACCTAACTCCACAGTATATAATCAGTTGCTCCTAGGCCTCGGAGAGCAGTGACTTTTATGCCCGCGTGTCCTCTGTGTTTGCTGTGGTGAGACAACGATTTTGGCCCCGAGTACATCTGAGGAATTTTCTTGGCTATCAGTTGCGAGCTCCACCACACCAAACTACATCAGAAGCACGAAAGAAAGCAGGGAGGTAAGGTAAGGCCCCACTGATCTAAATTTGCCTCATTCATAGCCGTGTCGTGTCCTTCGCTGATTTTTGTCTAGTCACTTGTTTACTCTAATTAAAGTATTCTGGTCGGTCCCCTAATCTGAGTCAGGTATTGACCTAAAATGCTGAAGAGAAAGAGTTTGCAAAAATTGTGTTTAGAGGGGGGAGGAAGGTGCCTTCCTAAAGTTGGACGTTAAAAATAAGACTAAGAGGATTTGATAACTACAGAACCAGATTCTAAAATTACTACGTAGGAGATCATTTCTGAAAAAGAAAAGGGATATCTGGCTGGTTCAGTCGGTGGAGCATGTGACTATTGATTTCAGGGTTGCAAGTTCGAGCCTCCTGATGGGTGTAGAAGTGACCTAACAAAATCTTGAGGAAAAGAACATTCTTGTACTGAACTGTTCTTTTCCTCATCGGATTGGCAAATAGCCAAAAATTTGGTAGCTTGTGGGAACATTGAGGCGTTTGCAAATGTGTTCATGTGTTATATAGGCTTTGTTGGTGAGACTAGATATGGGAACAGTCTGTATGAGACGATTTCATAACATTTATTAGCATGACAAATACCCATACTTGTGGACCTAGTAATACCAGTTCTAGTTTACCCTACAGACAATCCCTCATGTGCGAGATACCGTACATAAAATGTGATGGAAGTACTGCTCGTTACAAAGAATTCAAAACCAGTTCTTGATGGGACCAACCACAAACGATGGGGTATATCCCCCCAGCAGGAAATAATCAAAGTATGCAAAGTAATGGAGATGCCCTTTAGGTTCTGATCATAGAAAGAGTTTCAAATACGCTGCTTGTTAAAAGGCTGTGGGGTCCAGGTGTATAGCCCGCCCCTAGTTTTCTTTTCAAGAGGAGGAAGTAGGCAGACAAGGTATTTGAACGTGCATTAGATACATCTGGAAGGTTCCACAGACAAATGAAAAAGCAGTAGGGCTATGGGGGGATGGGCTGGGAGGTCAGGGGAAAAGGAACGGGAGGAAGAGTTAAGCGCATTCCTTGGTGAGTCAGAAACGACCAGGTTGAGCCGCCGCACAAAGAAAACTCCTTTTCAGCAAACGAGGAGTTGATGGAGAATGGCTTCCAGAGATGGGACTCCCCGGGAAAGGGTGAATAGTCCTTTTGTGTAGGGCTCAGAGGAATATATTTAGAAAGGGGAGGCTGTCCCCCGGTCCCAGTACGTAGAGGAGAGGCGGGCAGGAGGGTCGCACATGCACCCTCAGGGAAGTTGCCTCCGTCTGCAGTGTGTTCTGTGAGGCTGAGGCCCCCCCTCGGGGCGGAGATGTTACTAGCGTTAGGAGGGAAGATTGTGGGTCATTCAGGAGGTCACACTATGTATGGTCCCATTTGTGCAGGCGCCAATGAGCTCTAGTTCGGGCTGCGTGGTCTGGGCCGGTGGGAGATTTTGTCCCGGCCATCCCCGTCACCTGGGGATGGTTTTGGGTTTCGTTTAGCCTGCATTAAGGGGGAAGCCGGGAAGAGGAGCTCCGGGAAAATGTAAGGCAAAGGTTAGTTCAAACAGGCGGTGGTAAAGGCCAGGTCTTGGGGCCTAGCTGGTGACGTTTTCACCTGATAGCTGTTAAAGAAAATAACATCTTGTAAAAGAACTGTAGCGGCGATTGAAAGCATGGGGAGACCAACTTAAAGATGAGTATGAAAATTTACTTAAATGTAAGTGGGGCAGGGGGAGTGTGCGGCGTGGGTGGGGGAGGTTGATCGGCCTCTGCTTCAAATAGGGCTTGGGCATTCGGGAATTGAAAGCCAAGGAGTGAAGTAGGGGTGGGTTGGGGGCATTCAGCGGATGGGAAATTAAGGAAAAACGGGGTCGTGAAGGCACGTCGGCTAAACTGACCTCTAACAGAACTCTTCCGAAGGCAAGACGGGTGATGAGACCTCACTGTAGGCAGGACTGGGGGTGACCAAGGACTTGGCTCCAGGGGTTCCAAACAGACCAGGTTAGCCTCCCAGTTGCTGCCAAAACCCCAAAGGCAGACCGTGATGGTGAAACAAAGGGTTCAATCTCAGGAAGGCCACCACCGGGAGGATGGCAGACTGACCCCTCCAAGATGGCAGGCTTCGAGTGCTGGAAATACTTCTGGTGTTTTGTTTTTTAAATAGGCTCTCTGTCCAGTATGAGGCTTGGATCCTACCCTGAGATAACGAGTTTTAGTCTACCCAATTCCAGATTTATTTAAAGAATGCGGGGCAGAGATGGGTGGGGAGCTGCCTGTGGTCTGTCGGTAAAGATCAGGTTGATCATTACGTTGGGCTCAATCCTGTAGATTTCAACGGCTCAGGGCAGTTTCCGTTCCCGGGGGGGACGCATCACCAACAGCAAGGTTTGTGGACTGAGTTGAGAGCTGAGCTGGAAAGGAAAACTTGAATCAGAAAGTAAAACTGAGGTCAAAATGGAGGTGGTTGAAGTCCTTTCCGGCTTGAGGGGATGGTATTAGGTGAACCAGATCAGATATGGAGGGTGTGGAGGGTTCTGGCTAAAGCAGTTGGCCAGGATTCTTGCTGAAATCAGACAATGAGGAGATGAAAATGGAGTTCCAGAAATGGAAGCCTACAGGAAAAGTTCAGGAGAGCTTTTGGATGTGGTCAGAGAATCTTTGTTCTTTCTACTTCACAAATACTTGTCAGGTGAGTGCATTGTTGGAGAAATTTATGCAGACCACAAATTAACAACAGTATTTGCTACAATTTTACAAATTATGGGAGGTGGGGTGCCTGGGTGGCTCAGTGGGTTAAAGCCTCTGCCTGCCTTCGGCTCAGGTTGTGATTTCAGGGTCCTGGGATCGAGCCCTGCATTGGGCTCTCTGCTCAGCCAGGAGCCTGCTTCCCTTCCTCTCTTTCTGCCTGCCTCTCTGCCTGCTTGTGATCCCTGTCAAATCTTTTTTTTTTAAATGGACAAGTCAACTAAAAATTGTCGAAGGGAATACTTAAAAGTCAGGGGGAGTCACAGGCCTGAGAATAATGAACTTTTCTCAGCTATTTTTTACAGGGTCCAAATCTTTCTTTTCTTTTTTTTTTTAAAGATTTTATTTATTTATTTGTCAGAGAGAGAGACAGGAAGCACAGGCAGACAGAGTGGCAGGCAGAGTCAGAGGGAGAAGCAGGCTCCCTGTGGAGCAAGGAGCCCGATGTGGGACCATGACCTGAGCCGAAGGCAGCCACTTAACCAACTGAGCCACCCAGGCGTCCCCCAAATCTTTCTTTAAATCCGCTTTGGAGGGACCCGGGGTGGCATCGTGATTGAACTGTTGGGACTGTTGGTTTCTGCTCAGGTCCTGATGTCAGGGTCAGAAGATGGATCCCCCTGCATCAGGCTCTTGCTCAGTAGGGAGTCTGCTAGAAATTCTCTTCCTGGCACCCTACCCACGATTTATGCCTGCATGGGCGCTTTCAAATCTTTTTAACTTAAATCCTGCCTGGAAGAAAAATACCACAAGAGTAGTAGCCCTGCTTACTGCCAGGCTAAAGTTTTCAAAGTTTGTATCAGACCTGTCTCATACTTGATTCCTCCCCCACAGAGGGACAAGCATGATTGTGTCTGGTCTGCAGGTCCCCCTTTCAAATGAAAAGCCCCATTTAGGCAGGGCCCAGATTGCCAGCAACAGCCCCCCCCCCCCGGGGGGGGGGGGGAGGGAGCACCGGACCACAGGCTCAACTGCCTTGAGCTCTCTAAGGGGGTGGGTGTGTGGCTGTGTGATCCTGCAGAGTAACACTGTGTCTGCACCTTATCTTGTTAGATGTAAAGGGGCAAAGTCCTTGTGCTTGTCCTACTGCAAAAGCCTGTTGGGAGGCTCACGATAGAGAAGGTAGGAAAAAGTTTTGAGACCATGGGGGAAAATCTTTTTTTTTTCCTTTGCGCTCCTTCCCCAGCTTTTCGTTTTGTTTTAAAGATTCTGTTTGACTAGAGAGCTACACAGGAGAGAGGGAACACAAGCAGAGGGAGTGGGAGAGAGGAAGCAGGCTTCACACTGAGCAGGGCGCCCAATGCTGACAGAGCCCAGGACTCTGGGATCACAACCAGAGCCAAAGGCAGACATTTAAGGACTGCCCATCCAGGTGTCCCAGTTTTTGTTTGATCGTTTAAGATACACTTACTTGAGAGCGATCAGCAGGTGGAACAGGGGACGCAGACTCCCCATTGAGCAGAGAGCCCCAGGACTAAGTTAACTGAGCCCCCAGGTTCCCCAACTTTTCCAACTTGTTTGGGGCTGCACCTTCACCCTTCTCTACACATGCCTTGTAATGCAAATGGCATACATAAAGGGTAAAGTTACTGGTATCCTTGGATGTTTCCTGTACATCCAGTAACTTCTGTGTGTGTGATTGGGCAGGGTTTTCCTAAGTGCTCTCCAAGACCACGTGCTGCCAAGACCCTTGGCTTCCGGGATTGAGTAACTAATGAAGGATGCCTGGCCCTGCCCAGATGCCTAAGAGGACAAGTCCATCAGACCAAAATAAGTAAGACAAAATCCAGTAAGAAGCCTAGACCTCCAGCAGAGATGAGATTCCTGTTACTAGTCTCCTGGATGCGCTGTCCCTGGGGGTCTCTCATACACTAAACTTCACTCCTGGCTCCTATTTTGATGTGCCTCCTACATGAAGGTCAGGACCCTCTTACTGAGTCCCCCTTCCCCTCCAACCTGGCCTGCCAGCGTCCTGCGGTTGTCCCCTTAAGTAAAGGAGGCCTTGTGAGATCTGAAGTTCAGTCAATCTTTATTTTCAAAAATGTTTTCAAGATTTGATTTTTTATTTGAGAAAGAGAATGAGTGTGAGAGGGGAGGGTCAGGGGGAGAAGCAGACTCCTAAGGAGCTGGGAGCCTGTTTCAGGACTCAGAGATCATGACCTGAGCCAAGGGCAGTTGCTTAACGAACTGAGCCCACCCAGGTGCCCCATACAGTGAATCTTTTTTTTATAAGATTTTATTTATTGGACAGAGATCATAAGTAGGCAGAGAGGCAGGCAGAGAGAAGTGGGGGGAAGCAGACTCCCTGCTGTGCTGAGAATCGGGGCGTGATCTCTTGAGTCCTGGGATTGTTACCTGAGCTGACGGGAGGCTCAACCCACTGAGCCCCCCGCAACCCCCTCCCCACCCCGCTCCTGTTGAATCATTTTAAGTGTAAGTATATCCCATGCCAAAAAAGTCGTATGCCCCCATGAATGGAAACAGTAGCAAATACTAGCCCTTACTAAGGCCAGTGACTGTCCTTGGAGCAGTATATGTATTAATATATCCATGGAGGTATTTCCACCCACGAGGAAACAGGCAGTAACTTGCCCTGTGTCACAACTACTGGGTTCATGCACTAAAGTTGATAACGATTCCTGTCACAGGGCTTTTCTGCTCCTGTCTGACTTGAAGCTTCTGTTTCTCTGACCAGTTGACTGTACCCTCCCTGTCAAGCCATGCAACATTTTTGTTTTAATGGATAGGATCACCTCACTACAGCTTCTTGCAGAATAGTGGAGGAGAATACCCACCATGCCTTTCCTTGGGAAGAAATCCTTTCTCTCCTTACCTTGTGTCTGCCAAGGGTTCTTAAACTGGTCTTGATGCCCAGTCCGTGGAGGTGGATAGAGTGAGGGCTCTCAAGGGAGTCCTCCCCAGCCTGTGGTCATTTCGATCTGGACCTTGGCATTTAACAATGCATTCATAATCTGAGGTGGTTCTTGGTGCCATCACATCAGACCACACAGGATGGTCTTGGCTCCTACAATTAAAGAACCTGGCTATTTGGTATAGCAAAGTTAAATGATCAGTAACTTCTTGAGTGAAGAAATGCATGAATTGCACTTGGGCTGAAATTTTCTCCCAGGAATCAAAAACAGATGATTCTAGTTTGTTTCCTGAAATAATAAAACATCGTTATTCTGTTGGTATGGACGGTGAGCCAAGGCGTAGTTTACCGGAGAGAATTTCTTCCATTATTCTTTGCCAAGGACAGACTGACCGACCCTGATTGGAACCCTGCTTTTATGGATATGGAGGACTTTGAGCAGAGAATGACACTTTCACTCTGGTTGTTGCTGTGTTGAGCAGGGAGATCAGAAATTGAGGACTGAACTTGTATGGGCACATGTGACCTTGGCGACAGCCCTGGGTTCCATCCTCCCATCATAGGACCTCCAGACCAAGTCTGGATTATTCTGAAGTTATGTTGCCCCAGGGCCTTTCCAGGTGTGTTTACTGAGGCTCAGATCTTAACATGATCCTGTATGATTCCACTGAGGGCTCTGAGCTAGGCACTAATGTTTCCAGGTGAGGACAGCAATATGGAGACAAAACATATCCCGTGATTTACAAGAGGATTTCCCTAAAATAGAGGAATGACTCAAATTTAAGTGACTATTTTTTTTTTCTTTTAAGATTTTATTTTGGAGGGATGCCTGGGTGGCTCAGTTGGTTAGACGACTGCCTTTAGCTCAGGTCATGATCCCGAAGTCTGAGGATCGAATCCCACATCAGGCTCCCAGCTCCATGGGGAGTCTGCTTCTCCCTCTGACTGCTTCTCCTCGCTCATGCTCTCTCTCAGTGTCTCTCTCTCTCAAATAAATAAAATCTTCTAAAAAAAAAAAAAAAAGGTTTTATTTTGGAGAGGGAAATGCATATTCAGCAGTGAGCTTGGGGAGTAGGTGACCAGGCAACCCTCTTAAATTGCATGCTTCCCCTACCTCCCCACCTTTCTTTAAAAAATGCAAGCTTTATGCCCAGTGTGGAAGTGAGGATCTATAGATCAAGTGCTGCCTTCCCTAGTGAACCAGCTAGGTGCCCCTCCCCCACCTTCCTTTTTAAAAAGCACATTGTTGGGGCCCCTGGGTGGCTCAGATGGTAAAGCATCTATCTGCCTTGGGCTCAGATCATGATCCCAGGGTCCTCGCTAAGTGGTTTGGAAGCTGCTTCTCCTCCCTCTGCTGTTTACCAACCCTGCTTGTGTTTTCTCGCACTGTCCACTTTTTTTCTTTAAAGATTTCATTCATTTATTTGACAGAGATCACAAGTAGGCAGAGCAGCAGGCAGAGAGGAGGAAGCAGGCTCCCTGCTGAGCAGAGAGCCCAATTTGGGGCTCAATCCGAGGACCCTGGGATCATGACCTGAACTGATGGCAGAGGCTTTACTGACCCAGCCGGGCGCCCCTCGTGATGTCAACTTCGTAAAAAGAAAAATCCCATGATTAACTTGACCTGGTAAAACTCAACAGAGACTTTTGGCAATATACTTGCAGTCCCACAAAGTTAAGTTTATGAACTTGCTGCAGCAGAACACACTGCGGCTAAGAAACGGTGGGGGTGACGTCGAAGGACAGTAGGGAGGGGCCTCTTGCAGGTTGAAGCTGGCTTGTAGCGACCAGCAGAAGAGGAACCAGCTGTGGATTTTACTGTCCTGAGGCAGTTCAGGAACTGGGCATCTCTGTGATACTTAGTTTTTCAGGAGGTTGTAGGGAGCTATGAAGTGGACTGGGAAGACTGACTTTAAAAACTGTAGTGTGAAAGAACAGTGTTTTCTGTGGATTCAAATAATATGTTACTGTTACTTACCTACAGGTAGAAAAAGGAGTAACAACACTAAGAGGTAAATTAACTTGCTCCAAAGGCACATAGCCAGGAATGGGAAAAACAGGGAGATTGGGGAGACAGATTGACCCCAGATCTGTGCTTGGCTACCCTGCTAGTCTCCTGGGTTTAAGATTGAGAACACCCTGGGGGCGCCTGGGTGGCTCAGTGGGTTAAGCCACTGCCTTCGGCTCGGGTCATGATCCCAGTGTCCTCTCTCTCTCTGCCTGCCTCTCTGCCTACTTGTGATCTCTGTCAAATAAATTCTTTAAAAAAAAAAAAAATTTGAGAACACCCTGACTGGAGGGAAAAAAGTTAAGTGTTGACTATGCACTAAGCACTAGGCTCAGTGACTGCTGTCCTATGCATGTCCCATAATCGTCACAGCAATGCTGTGCGGGGGAGAGGGCCTGCTAGCATCCCATTGGAGGTGAAGAAACAGGCTCAGGAACGGGTATGTATCCCCAGGTCGTTCAGCTAACAGTTGGTAGAGTCAGTAAGTGAAGGGGACAGTCTGGATTCCAACCCCGGTCCTCCAGTCCCGTCCTCCGCTGCAGCAGCCTCTGCTCGCAGAGGGTTGGCACACTTTAAGACTGGCTTCATTGCACATAGGAGCATCCTGGTGTGTTGGGGGGATGCGGCGGGGTGGGGGGGGGGGGGGGGTAGCGAGGGGGGACCCGGCCGGCGGAGCCCGGCCCCCCTGCTCCGCCCCTGGGGGCGGGGCTGTCCCGTCCGCCAATCAGGGGGGCGGGGGGCGGGCCGCGGACGCTGCGGCTCTCCCCCGCAGTTCGAGCGGCGAGAGCGCTCGGAGACGCTACGCGGAGCCGAGGGGAGCGAGCGGGCGCCCCAGTCTCCTTCCCCTCCCCTCGCCTCGCCGCCCTCTCCCGCAGCCGGACCGGAACTATGTGATCCCGGAAGTTCCGGGGCCATTGCTGTGTGGGATAAACAGTAATGGCGGAGGCTGCAGCTCCCGGAACAACAGCCACAACATCAGGAGCAGGAGCGGCAGCGGCGGCGGTGGCAGCGGCCTCCCCCACCCCTATCCCCACAGTCACCTCCCCGTCCTCGGGGGCGGGGGGAGGGGGAGGCGGCAGCGACGGCAGCGGCGGCGGCTGGACTAAACAGGTCACCTGCAGGTGAGACGCTGCGCGGCCCGGCGCCGGCGCGGGGAGGGGGCCGAGGCTGCGGAGAGGGCGGAGAGGGCGCAGAGGAAGGGGCGGGCGGGCGGAGCGGGGAGGAGGAGAGCGGCGTTTGGCCGCCCCGGCCCGCCGCGCCTGCCGGGCCCGCCCTGCCCGCCCTGCGTCAACCCCCGCCGGCCGCCGCGGGCTCGAGCGCGCGCAGCTCCGCCGCCGCACGGCTCGCCGGCCTCCCCGCGCCCGCAGAGCGGAGCGCCGCGCCGCGCAGAGGGAAAGGTGGGCTGACTCCTCCCTCCTTTTCATTGTCGCCCGATCCCGCAGTCCCTGCTGCGGCTCCGCGGGTGCGGGGAGGGGGCTGCGTGTAGTAGCGTGCAGCCAGTCTCCCGCAGCCCTGCGGGGCCGGGGACCGGGGCCGCCGGGCGCGGGCGAGGTGGCCCACCTCGGCGCCGTGTCATCCGTTAGTAACGACTGCGCGCGTCTCTCCGCCCCCGCCCCCCACCCGTAGCTTTTGTTATTTTTTCTTTGTATGTTTATCGAGGTTGGCGGTTCTGAGCTTTGTCTTAGAACCGAGTGTCTAGTTGGGGGTCTTCTCCGCCCTAAATTAGGAGCTGCCGTTCCCCCGCGGAGAAGATACTCTCTCCGAAATACATGCATCTTTCCTTTTTCTAAAGAGGGAATCAAAGAGCTGCTCTACTCGGGGAGAGCGGTTTTGTTTGGGTTTGGTATGTCAGATGCAAGTATTTGAAAAATCCAGTGCATGGCGGTTATAGGTATGTGTGTACGCGTGTAAAAATGATCAAGCTGTACATACAGGATGAGTGCATTGAATTGGATGCTATACTTTGATTACTTTGATTCTTTTTGAAGTGATCATTAGCGACTGGAAGCTTTTCTTTTTCTACCAGTTAAGGAAAATGCAACTGGAACCCCGGTTTTCATGGGGGTTTGTGAATTTTCCATGCAACACCTAAGAATTCGTAGTATATAGAATTCTGTAGTATTAACAGTGATGCAGTATTTTGTTCAGGAAATACTTCTAAGGCTTGAATAATCTTTTTTTTTTTTTTAAGATTTTATTTATTTATTTGACAGAGAGAGATCACAAGTAGGCAGAAAGGCAGGCAGAGAGAGAGAGAGGAGGAAGCAGGCTTCCTGCTGAGCAAAGAGCCCGATGTGGGACTCGATCCCAGGACCCTGAGATCATGACCTGAGCCGAAGGCAGCGGCTTAACCCACTGAGCCACCCAGGCGCCCCAGGCTTGAATAATCTTAATTAAGCTTACTTCCGGTAGCGGGATGAAGGATAAAAGTTTATTTTAGGTAGCTTCTCATCAGTGGTTTGTAGATCCTAAAAATGAATGGAGTGTGCAGTATCTTTTTTTTTTTTTTTAAATATTTTATTTATTTATTTGACAGAGAGAAATCACAAGCAGATGGAGAGGCGGCAGAGAGAGAGGAAGGAAAGCAGGCTCCCTGCTGAGCAGAGAGCCCGATGCGGGACTCGATCCCAGGACCCCGAGATCATGACCTGAGCCGAAGGCAGCGGCTAAACCCACTGAGCCACCCAGGCGCCCTGGAGTGTGCAGTATCTTAAGGATTTTCAAAATTGCTGTCCATGAAACCAGTTAGAATATATCTGCCTTTGTGTGCTGAAAATAAGGTTCCTTGAACATCTGAGTGCTTTCAAGAACGCCATACAAAGCCTTGATTTTTTAATCTATCCTTTCCACTTTCGATATAGTCTAGCCTTGAACACCCATCATAACCTGGTATTAATCATTCTTACCCATTTGTATCTTTTATCCGTTTGTATCTTGTAGCTGTAACTTGAACTTAACTTCACAGCCGTGCACAGAATTCATTGTCACTTTACATTAGACACTTTTGCCATGTTTCTGGGGTTTTTGTTTTGTTTTGTTTGTTTGTTTTAGCAGTATAATCAGAATTCAGAAGAACTTACCAGACTAAGCATTCCTCTTTGGTTGCCTTTAGCATCTTCGAGTAAATGCAGGATTGTAGATTTTTCCTGGAATGGAGGGAATTATTTGCCCATAAACCAGTAGGTTTATGTATTTAAAAAATTCACATAGCGCAGTAATCTAATACAGGCTTAGATGTACTAGCTTTTTTTTTTTTTAACATGTCTAACTTTAGTGAAAAAGTTAATTTTCTAGAAGTATTTTGTATGTCTTAGATTTTAATACTAGATATTGTTTTCAGATTTAGGTACCAACATGATCTGTGTTTGTGTGTGTGTTTTTACTTTATTTATTGACAGACTGAGAGGGAACACAAGCAGGGGGAGGGGGAGTGGGAGAAGAAGCAGGCTTCCCGCTGAGAAGGGAGCTTGATGGCAGGGCTGGATCCCAGGATTTTGGGATCATGACCTGAGTAGACGGAAGATGCTTAACAACTGAACCACCCAGGCACCCCCCAACATGATCTATTTAAAAATTTCCTTTTGAGGCGGGGAATATCATGTACGGTATCTTGTATTGTAGAACTTGAGCTTTCTGAGAGCAGGGGCCCTGTTTTGTTTTTTATCTCTACTTAATAAATGCTTAAGTTGGTGGTAAGCCCACACCTGAAAATTACCCACTCTTAATAGGCGCTTTGTCCTGGCAAAGGACTTAGTGATCTGTCTTGGGGACTACCTCATTCAGTTACTAAATAAGCATTAGCGCCTTCAACGAGGGATGAAGGTCTTGGATGTTGGAGGGAATGCAAAAACCCATTATAAGTATTTTCAGTGTATTTGATAGCAAAATATCCCTCAGGAGAATTCAAAGGTAGGGATATTATATTTTGTGTTTCTGCTTTCTGTTTAGTGGTTTAAGGCTTTTTTCTTAGACTTAGGACATAGGACATAATGCTCTCAGAAGTTGTTTGGACGACAGGTTTTTTTAATTGCTCAATCCATACTTTCTCACTGGTTTTTATTTTCTTTATATTTCTCAGAATTCTCACTGTGTCTTGTCAGTTGCTTAAAAACTGAGTAACTACGTATACCTTTCCCAAGGAGCTGTATTATGCTGCCCCCACCAGGCTATTTTTCATGTTTTTTAATTGGAGGGATATTCCGAACTACTGCATTTAGTTTCTTTGAGAGTGTGGGGTTAAAATAACACTTCGGAAGCGTAATTTTGGATTTAACGCACTGCTTTATGAGAGTTCTACAGTGGTGGATGAACAGGTGAAATAACCCCCAAGAATGAGCATTTTTCATTTCAGTTTTTCTGTTCTTAAAGATTTTATTTGACAGAGACACAGAGAGGGAACAGAAGCAGTGGGAGTTGGGGAGGGAGAAGTAGGCTTCCTGGCTGGCTGCTGGGATCATGACCAGACTTATGGACTGAGCCACCCAGGCGCCCCTCATTTTTTTCAGGTGTATTCGGTATAGTTGAAAAAATAAAGGAAATTACTCCCAATTGCTGTGATATACCCATAGTGAAGTTTATTACTTGGAAACCACATAGGTGATTTTTTTTTTTTTTGAAGGGGTGGCACTGAAAAAGCCCATTATAAAACTTAATTTGCTGCTGGTATTCTGATTTGCCAGGAGACCTATGTGTCTTTAAAGTAAAAGAAATATGTGAACTATTATTTGTATAGGTATTAATAGGAGATAAAAAGGGGGGTAAACCTTGGTCCTCAGCCACCAGGAATTAGCAGTCTAGTATAAAGAATGGTAGGTGAACTCGTGAGAAAATTCCGAAGCGAAGTAAGAAATGCCATAGCCAGTGAAGTGGTGAATGCCACATTCGTTAGCGTTCTGTAATTTCCAGTAAATGCCAGGCAGGTTGTCATGATGCCTAGAGGTACTTCAGGGTATTTTTGCTTCTGTTGTACCCTTAAAAAGCTACTATTAGGATGCTTTGTAATATAGTTCGGCAAACATGCTTAGTTTTCCAGGAGGTACAGCAGTAGGAGATTCTAGTTGATGATATTGGTCTTCATTACTGGACAATGTCTGGAGTCAAAAGATACTCATATGGGAGAGGGCATCAAGTGAGAGCAGGAGGGGGAGGGTCAGGGAGAAGCAGGATGCCCCCCTCTGGTGAGATCGTGACCTGAGCCAAGGCAGATGCTTAACCCACTGAACACCCAGGCTCCCTGGAAGTCAGATTCAAGGTGGAAGGAATCTTAGAAATCACAGGGCCCCAGACAAGGGCACCAGGGTTACCAACTCTGGATTTGGCTCAGGTCTGGAGTCCCTGCCATACCTAGCTCCAGTACCTAGCCCCAAGCTCAGTGGGGAGTTGCCTTGAGATGGTCTCTCCCTCCTGCCTCTGTCCCTCTCTATAAAATAAATTTTTATTAAAAAGTCACTTGGTGGGGGGTGCCTGGATGGCTCAGTGGGTTAAAGCCTCTGCCTTCGGCTTAGGTCGTGATCCCAGGGTCCTGGGATCGAGCCCCAAATTGGGCTCTCTGCCCTGCTGGGAGCCTGCTTCCCTTCCTCTCTCTTTCTCTGCCCACTTCTTTGCCTGCTTGTGATCTCTGTCAAGTAAATAAAATCTTAAAAAAAAAAAAAGTCACATGGCCCTTTCACCAAAGGATGCTTCAGTCTAGGCAATGGCATCAAGATTTGGTTGGTGGTTTGCTCTTGCCATTGAAAAACAAAAACAATTTTGATTTGTTTCCTTTGGCTGTGAAATTCTTGGGAGAGGCTTGCCCTTTTTTTTTTTTATCCATTTTCTGTTAAAACTTAGTGTTGTAGGGTACCTGGGTGGCTCAGTTGTTAGGGCCTTGGGTCCTGCTCCCTGCTTGGTTGGGAGCCCGCTTCTCCCTTTCCTCCCCCTGCTTGTGTTTCCTTTTTCTGTCAAATAAGTAAAATCTTCAGGGAGAAAAAAACCTTAAATGTTAATTTTTTTTTTTTTAAGATTTTACTTATTTAAGAGAGAGACAGAGAGAGCATGAGAGGAGGTCAGAGGGAGAAGCAGACTCCCCATGGAGCTGGGAGCCCGATGACCTGAGCAGTAGCCCAGCCAATTGAGCCCCCCAGGCACCCATGTTGACAAGGAGGGATTTTGCTGCATGGATTGTACTCTATTGTGGATATACCAATAGTGTTCATACCACTGAGGCATAAAAGGCAAGAAAAATAAACGGAAAACACAAGAGCATACATACCAAACAACATGTGAAACAATGCTTAGTTTTTGGCAGTAACTAATGAGGGCTTGTATTCTAGTGTTTTCTGTTGATTCTAGGGTTTCTGTGATTCTGTGTCTGCTTGAACTCACTCAGTGTTGCTAGTCTTGGACCCCAGGAATGCATTTCATTGCTGGGTAGTTCTTTTTCTCAGTTTTCACATAGAACCAGTTACATGATGTAGCTCTCTTACATATATGTACTTTGTCAGGGATAGTGCCCAAAAATGTCGTTGTATTCTGGCTCTGTTACTCCACAGTTACTTACAAAATCTTGCGGCATGAGATCTAGGTGTCTTGCCTTAATCTTTCTTAGCTGATTTGTTCATGTGAATCTCTTCCTTATTCTTTTAGGATTTTTACTTACTTGACAGATCATTAGTAGGTGGGGCAGCAGTGGGGGGGGGGAAGCAGGCTCCCCACTGAGCAAAGAAGCCTGGTGCTGGGCTGGATCCCAGGAATCCTGAGATCATGACCTGAGCTGAAGGCAGAGGCTTAACCCACTGAGCCACCTGGGTGCCCCCATGTGTACTTCTTCTTGTACTGAACAAATGCAGTCTGGCAGGGCAGAGGAAAGATGTGGAAAGACAGATGGACAGATCTGAATGAATGTGCATAGCACAAAGACTCTGCAGTTACTGACTTAAATTCTTTTTTTTTTTTAAGATTTATTTATTTATTTATTTATTTGACAGAGAGAGAGATCACAAGTAGATGGAGAGGCAGGCAGAGAGAGAGATAGAGGGAAGCAGGCTCTCTGCTGAGCAGAGAGCCCGATGTGGGACTCGATCCCAGGACCCTGAGATCATGACCTGAGCCGAAGGCAGTGGCTTTAACCCACTGAGCCACCCAGGTGCCCCTTGTGTTTTTAAAAAAGCAAAAGTTCCCACTGGGAATGAGACAGCAGTATAAACTATATTCAAGCCCTGGACCTGTTTCCAAAAGGATAACCTATTACCACCTGAACACTTTTTTTTCTTCAAAGATTTTTCATATTTACATGAGTGTGAGGAGCACAGAAGAGAGGAAGGGGCAGAGGGTGAAGCAAACTCCTCATCATGCAAGAGGCTGTATCCTGGGTCTCAGCGATCATGAGCTGAAGGACTCTCTGAGCCACCCAGTTGGTCTTGGATACTTTCTGTGTACTTGGAAGCAAGATAATATTGTAGCGGTGACGACAGTGTAATTATCATTGGCTTATTTAGTTGTTGGGGGTGTCTGTGTTGATGTCTTCATTTATGTGGTCAAAATTTAGCTGCCCCCCCCCCCTTTTTAAAATGCTTACAGCATAAGTGTTAGGATGATTAGAGGGAGAGAGACAAGCAGACTCCCCATTGAGTGCAGAGCCTGATGCTGGGTGTGATCCCAGGACCGGGAGAGCATCGGGACCTGAGCTGCCCAGGCAGCATTGCCCCCGCAATTTTCTATTGAGAAACAACTTTTTTTTTTAAAGATTTTATTTATTTGACAGATCACAAGTAGGCAGAGAGGGGTGGGGGGCGTAGGCTATTTTGTTGACTGACTACAGCCCCAGGGCACTTGAGGATCTTGGTTATTTTTAACTGTTTCCACCAATGTTACAACTTTGCATGTGATGTATGTGGGGAAACATGAAGTTTCCCTTACAGAAATTCTTCCAGTAGAATCTTTACATTCAGATTTGGGCAGCTGCCTTCAAGGTTTCTTGGGTGGTAAATATGACTGTTTTTCTGCATACTCTAATCAGTGGACAAGTGGAGTATACATCCTGTTACTCTGTCCACCAGCTCTGGATGACCGACAGTCTGGGACACAGTGATGCGTCCTACAAGGCCAAGCCACATTGACACCTAGGAAACAGGTACTTACCCTTAATTGACCAGCTGTACATAGACGCCAGTTTAGGGAGTTGTGGCCTGCCAAAAATTATTTTCTCTTATTCAAGAGAAAAAGATGGATAGAGGACCAAAGAATTATTAATAAAAAAAGAATGGGGAAAAAGCCTCCTTGGGGAACCTTGGCTGGCTCAGTAGAGTATGTGATTCTTGGTCTCTGTGGGTTCAAGTCCCACAGTGGGTGTAGAGCTTACTTGAAAATAAAATCATTGCAGGGGGGGGGTAGGAAACCTTACAGGTTGGTGATGGATAGAATAGGTGGTGGTGGTGGTAGTTCTTGATGATGGGGTTATCTATAAAAAATAATGGCCCATATCACTTTCACCTAGAGAAATGGAGATTGCTGCTTGCTCTACTCATTTCTCCCCCAATCCCCACTTTCTGATTTAGTAGATATGAGATGGTCCCTAACAACTACTACTGTTTTTTTTTAAGATTTTATTAATTTGACTCACAAGTAGGTAAAGCAGCCTGCAAGGAGTGGAGGAAGCAAGGGTCCCTGCTGAGAGCCCCATTGGGGGAAGTGGGGGTCGGTGGGGGCAGGTTGATCCCAGGGCCCTTATATCATGACCTTAGCCAAAGGCAGAGGCTTAAGAGCCATCGGTGCCTCTCTACTTTGTATTTCTAGCAAATTCCCAGATGGTGCTGATGCTGCTAGTCAAGGTTCCCTAAGTTCTACTAGGGCATACTCTGATAATTGGTGTTTAGGAAACTACTCATTAGGTATGCATGTCCTCCTCCAAGGCCTGAGGAGCAGTAGTCTGTTAGCCAAAGAACATAATGATTTCTCTTTGCCTCTGTGTTTTCACATGCAGATTTTACATGAATTTTTCTTAAGTAGGCTCCGTGCCCAGTTTGGAGTCCTGTGTGTGGGGTTTGAACTAGAAATGCTGAGATGAAGAGACCTAAGTTGAGATCAGGAGTTGCTTAACCAGCTGAGCCACTCGGGTGCCCCTCTCATGGTGGCTTCTAAAGAAAGGGGTGCCTGGGTGGCTCACTTGCCTCATGACGGGGTTAAGCCCCGTATCTGGCTCCCTGATCAGCTGGAAGCTTGCTTCTCCCTCTCCCCATGCTTGTGTTCCCTCTCTTACTGTGTCTGTTAACTCTTCTTAAAAAAAAGAAAAAAAAAAGAAAAGAAAACGGTGTTTTTAAAAAGATCTTATAAAATTTGACAGAAAAAGCACACAAAGCAAGGGAGCAGCAGAGGGAGAGGGAGAAGTATTCCACCGGCTGAGCAGGGAGACCAAGGCCGTGCTTGAACCTAGGACTTTGGGGCTGTGACCTGAGCTGAAGGCAGCTGCTTAACACTGAGCCACCCAGGTGCCCCCAAAATGGTTTCCTGTAGTGAAAAAGGTAGTCTGACCCATTCTCGTTTACATTGTTTCTTGCTTCTTGATCTTTCTACAGAGAGAGCTGCCGTTACGGCTAAAGTCAGTGAAAAACAAGATGGTACCTCCCTAGGACTGGAAAATGAGAATTGTGGTCAGACTTAATTGCAGGGTCATGATCACAGGGTCCTGGGATTGAGCCCTGCATTGGGTTCCCTGTTGAGCAGGAAGCCTGCTTCTCCTTCTCCCATTCCCCCTGCTTGTGTTCCCTCTCTTCCTGTGTCTCTCCATAAAATAAATAAATCTTAAAAGTATTTTTTTAAAAAACCTTTAAATTTAAAAAAATTATTTAAAAATATTTTAAAAATTTAAAAAATAGCTGGTGGAGACCAGATTAATGATGACATCAATTGAAATGTAAATTGGTGGACAGGCTTACGGGAGACCTTCCTGTGGTACCATTAATGGACAATCTTACCATGCGGTCTTGGTTTTGTGTTCATTCCACATGTTGGTGTAGAACAGGATATATTGGGTGTATTACTAAACAGCACTAGGATACGTAGCATCCTATATTGTACTAGTGTGTTAACTGGTGGGGAGTACATTGGTCATGATTCTCTCTCTCTCTCTCTTTTTTTGCTTTTACAGGGGCACCTGGGTGGCTCAGTGGGTAAAAGCCTCTGCCTTCGGCTCAGGTCATGATCCCAGGGTCCTGAGATTGAGCTGCACTGGGGTGCTCTGCTCAGCAGGGAACTTGCTTCCACCTCTCTCTTCTCTGCCTGCCTCTCCGTCTACTTGGGATCTCTATCTGTCAAATAAATAAAATTTTTATTTATTTATTTATTTATTTTTTGAAAAGATTTTATTTATTTATTTGACAGACAGAGATCACAAGCAGGCAGAGAGGAGGAGGAAGCAGGTTCCCTGCTGAGCAGAAAGCCCGATGTGGGGCTCGATCCCAGGACCCTGGGATCGTGACCTGAGCCGAAGGCAAGAGGCTCTTTACCCACTGAACCACTCAGGCGACCCCACCCCCTTTTTTTTTTTTAAATAAAATCCTTTTTAAAAAGTTTATTGATTTTTTTACAGAGACCGCAAGAAGGGAACACAGGCTGGGGGGGTGGGAGAGGGAGAAGCAGCCTTCTGCAGAACAGGGAGCCCAATGGGCTTGATCCCAGGACTCTGGGATCATGACCTGACTGAAAAAGTACATGGTTAATGACTGAGCCACCCATGCGCCCCAATTCAATTTTCTTTTTAAAGTACTCTGGGGGGCGCCTGGGTGGCTCAGTGGGTTAAGCTGCTGCCTTCGGCTCAGGTCATGATCTCAGGGTCCTGGGATCAAGTCCCGCATCGGGCTCTCTGCTCAGCAGGGGGCCTGCTTCCCTTCCTCTCTCCTACTGTGATCTCTCTCTGTCAAATAAATAAATAAAATCTTAAAAAAAAAAAAAAAAAGAATTTAAAGTACTCTGCCCCCAGCATGAGTCTTGAACTTAACAGCCCCAAGATGGGAGTTGCATGCTCCCCCAATCAGCTGGCCAGTGTTGCGGACAGTTCGTTTTTGTATTACTGGTTGGTGAGAGTTCTCTATAGGCAAGATGGGGGAACTTGCACTAGATGAGTGATACGCACATATTTCCTCCTAGACTGTGGCTTGCTTACAAAATTCTCTTAGCAGTGGCTTGTGAAGCACCCAAAGTTGAACTTGTGTAAATGCCTTTTTTCTTTTTTTTTTTTTTAATATTAGAGATGCACATATCATGACCCCAGCCTGAGGCAGATGCTTAACCCACTGAGTCACCATGTGCCCCGGTCACAAAGTTCTTTCAGGACTGGCTGTAAAGTCCCTTTTAAATCAAACTCTGTGGTTCTTTCAACAGGTATTTCATGCATGGGGTTTGTAAGGAAGGAGATAACTGTCGCTACTCACATGACCTCTCCGACAGTCCTTACGGTGTAGTGTGCAAGTATTTTCAGCGAGGATACTGTATTTATGGAGACCGCTGCAGGTAAGAATTGTTCACAGATCAGTTTTGTTCAGAGGTGGAGAAAAGGGGAGAGTAAAGGGGCGCCTGGGTGGCTCAGTGGGTTAAAGCCTCTGCCTTCAGCTCAGGTCATGATCCCAGGGTCTTGGGACCGAGCCCCGCATCAGGCTCTCTGCTTGGTGGGGAGCCTGCCTCTCCCCCCGCCCTGCCTCTCTGCCTACTTGTGATCTCTGTCAAATAAATAAAATCTTTTAAGGGGGGGGCGATAAAAATACATAATTCCTATAGTTTCGTAAATTTTAAGGTAAATACTTTGCAAATTACTCCTTAGCAGTGTTAGTACACTGGTAAATCTCAACTTGGAGGGCATGTATTAATACACTAAAAAAATTTTTTTGTTCTGCAATCCGAAGTTGAATTCCTGAGGATCCTCTTTGCCAACCTAGGGATAGGCATGGAGAAAGAATGTTTGTATATGACACTGCCCCCCCCCCCCCCGACTATGAATGATGTGCCTGTTTGACCATAGTTTCAGATCCCTATTAATAGAGAATTAAATGAATTAAATGGAGAGAAAATGGGATTGTAGGCTTTCGGGGGATAGTATTAGGTTGCTAGTTACAAGAGCTTGTCATTGCATGTCAACTTTGCTGAACCTTTTGAGCTTGCAAGAGTAAGTGTAATCTTGGATTTAGGGAAAATATTAAAGAATGTGCCTAGTAACCATCAGAATGTTAAAGAACGAAGAGGGATTCATTCTGTAATCTCTTATCATTATTCAGTGAATTGGTGCCATTATCCTGTTAAAATCAGCAATGTGGCCGTTGTGGCTCTTGGTTAGAAATCAGGTGGAGCTTTCCAAGTCAAAGATGTGTTTTAGTTTCCTGTTAATTGGGGTGCCTGGATGGCTCAGTCGGTGGGATGTGGGTATCTACCTTGGGTTTAGGTCATGATTCCAGGGTCCTGGGGTAGAGCCCTGGGTTGGGCTCCCCGCTAGTTGGGGAACCTGCTTTCTGTTCCTTGCTCTGTCTGCTGCTGCTCTTACTTGTTCTGTCAGCCCCCACCCCGCCTGTGTGTGTGTCTCTCTCTCTCTCTCTCAATATTTTACCAGAGAGAACAGGAGAGCGGCAGATGGAGAAGCGGACTCCCTGCTGAGCAGGAAGCCTGGCCTGGGATTTGATCCTGGAACTCTGGGATCATGACCTTGAGCCCAAGGCTCAACTGACTGAGCCACATAGGCACCTCTAAAATCTTCTCAAAAAGTAGTTACCTATTGACGTTGAACAAATTTACCCCGAGATTTAGTAGCTTAGAGATAAACATCATCTCCCAGTTTTGGGGGGTCTGAAATTGGTGTGACTTAGCTGGGATCTCTGGCTCTGAGATTTCAGAGGTTGCATGAGGATTGCAGGCAGGGCTCTCATTGTCTGTCCTCTCCCAGGAGCTCGGAGGATCACTTCTAAGGTGGCTCACACACTATTGAGGAGACTGAGACCTTAAGTTTTTACCAGTTGGTCCTCTCCCTAGGGATGCGTCAGTGTTCTACTTGGTTGCTATCCTTCCCCAGAGCAAGTGATTGGAAAGTGAGAGCAAGGACACAGCCACAGTGCCTTTTACAGTCCCACACTTCCAGTCTGCTCATTATTAGTACAAGCAAGTCAACAAGTCCAGCCCATATTCAAGGGGGGAGAGATTGGGCCCCAGCTTTTTTGAAGGGAGGATTACTAAAGACTTGTGGACACACTTTAAACCCTCATATTAGGTAAGACATTGGGTAAGAAGACACTGTCAGCCAGTTTTAGCATTCTGTGGTCAGAAAAGAATATGTCTAAACTCTGTGTTCAGATGCTTGGAATTTAAAAGGCTAAGAAATTATCAATGGGTGGTATAAATGTTCGGTCACCGCACATTGATTTTACTAGGAAATCTCGTAAGGATAGAGAAATATAAACACTTTTTAATGTGACTGTGAGAACTCTGAAATGGAACCCCTGTCTGAGTTTATAAGTTACTTTGGTTCTCTGCTAATTTTTCATGGTAGTACTACCAGAAAGGGGTGGAAATGCCCCCTGCCCCCAAAACCCACCACAAACCCAGGTCTTACCTTATCAGTCACCATATGAAAGGGCCTGAGTTCGTAGAACTCCATCATTCATATATATAAAATAGGAAGTGATTTTTTTGTTGTAGGACGGTGTTTGTTGGTTTTCTGGGCCAATGTAATGGTAGGGTAACTGGGTTATTTGCCTAGACAGTTTGCTGAGAATCTGTAAACTCTGTCCAGGGAGAGAGGAAATAAATGTCAGGAGTGGAAGTGAGACTCCAGGATGTGTGGCAGAGAGAAGTGGAGAGAGTGTTCTATGGTAGGAGTAGGGAAGGTATGGCTGGTTAACGTCAGCTGCTTGCTTCAGAGGAGGGACTCAACGAAATGAGGTGAAATTGAAGAAAGCCAAGCTCAGTCCAAGGCTGGGTTTGTTAATCAGCTTTTTTTTTTTGAGGTAACTTGGCCAGCTATACGTGGCATTTCATACTCTCCTTGAGTAAGTATGGAAGCCTATCCTCACCGTAACCCTGTACTCGGTGGACTTCTTGTAGGAGATGAAGTTGAAGGCCAGGGAGTGAGGTGGAGTGAGGTGGGTGCCCTGCTATGGTGGTGTTCTGACTGGCAATTTCAGGTCACCTAATGAACCGCTTTCTGGTTTTCTAAGAAAGACCCAGCCCCATCTTGGGCGAGTGTTCCCCTTTTGAGCTGGGTTTAGAGCTCCCAGGGCAAAGTGAAAGGAATAGGAAAGCCTTTGTGTGCATTAAGTCTGCCAGAAAGGAAGCTTGGTAATAGTGTGGGACCGACAGGCCGGAAGTCCTAACACCTACCCTGCTCTCTGACCTGTGCAGGGCTCTTTGTATACGAATGGGCCAGTACCCAGAGATGAACTTCTCATAGAGGGAGTAGCTCATAATGAAAGATACACTAAGGTCAGTAGTTCACACACAATACTGCATCCGTGCTTTATGATGGTGACACGTCTCCATTACTCAGAACTGCTGTGCACACTGCTGGTCCTGTGACCTGTGACATTGCCCCCACCTACTCAAAGCTGGAAAAACATTGGTTACTGAATATTCAATACTCCTGGAGATAAGAGGGAGTATTGCCTTGGTTGACAACCATTGCTGTGGAAGATCTTGTGTTCTTTGGAGGGCCCTTTCCCTTTGGACCCAATGATTCCCATTAGTGGAGGTTTAAGATTGATTTCTTTGAAAGAGCATACAAGCAGGGGTATGGGCAGAGCAGACAAACAGACTCCCCATTGAGTGATGATTCCCAGGAGATCCCAGATACCCCAACACGTTGACCTGAGGGGAAAAACCAAGCTGTAAGTTAAAATAAAGACTGATCCCAGACCTTGGAATGATTGGGGCTGGGAAGTAGCCAACCAGAGAGGAAGCATGTGTCTTCTCTTGCTTAACACTGGAGGAAAAATTGATTCAACTTCCTTACATAGAAATCAATACTCTTAATGATAGAGTGTTTGCAAAGATGTGAAAGAAAAGCCCAATGTTAGTTTCATTGCTGTCTCATTATTACTTAATACTTCTATTAAAAGGATCACTGATCTGTGATAATCTTAAGGTATTAATAAACATTATAAGTACATTATCCTGGACTCTCAATCCAGCAGTCGAGAGAGTCTGAAGTAGGAGCTGGCAGGTTTCCTTTGTGCAGGGCCAGGTAATAAATGTATTTGGCTGTGGAGGCCAGGTGGTCCCCTGTAGTTTGATAGCAGCCATGGGTGATCCCTAGTTAATGGATGTGGTGTGTTCCAGGAAGCTCTATGGGGACCCTGGAATTGGCGTCTTAACGTGGCATACAACAGTCTGTCTTCCAACCATTTAAAATTACCAAAACCAAGAGTACAAGTCTGGTGGTTCCTGAATGGCCTCCTGAAATACAGTTCTAGTTGGCCTGTGTAAATGCCTGTTTTTTAAAAAAGTAAAGATTGGGATTCCTGACTGGCTAGCTCCGTATCAAACACCAGTTTCCGCTCTGGGTTTGGCCTGGGGGTCATAGACTGGATTGATGCTGTTCTTAATTTAGGTCCATGCATCACTGAACCAGATTCTTTTAGAAAGCAGGTTTTTTTGTTTGTTTGTTTTTATTTATTGTTTGGCTCAGGGAGAAGGCACGCGAGTGCACAAGTAGGCAGAACTTGAGGGGAGAGGGAGAAACAGACCATTTGCTGAGTGGAGAGGATGATGTGTGGGTTGCTCCCAGGACCCTGGGAACATGACCTAAGATAAGGCAGATACTGAGTGAGCCACCCAGGTGCCCCTAGTAAGCACTTCTCAAAATGCATCTTGGACTTCATTTATTAGTGTTTTTCTTATGAGTGTTTTTCCTAGTACTTAAGCACAAATCTTCAGAACATTGATAGGGTTCTGTTCCTGGGGTACCTGAGTGGCTCAGACAGTTAAGTGTGTGCCTTCGGCTCAGGTCATCACCCCAGGATGCTGGGATAAGCCCCACATTAGTTAGTCTCCTTGCTTGTTGGGGAGCCTACTTTCCCCTCCCTCTGCCCGCTGCTCTGTGTACTTGGCATGCCCTCTCCCCCTGTCAAATAATTAAAATCGAAAAAAAAAAAAAAGTTCTGCATTAAGGGACTAACTTTGCCTAAATAGACTGATTTGATTTTAAAAGTTAATTTTCAAGAGATAATCATTTGTGTACAAGGACCTTCTTTTACACATTTAAAAGATTGATTTTGAGAGCAAGTGGGCCAGGCGTGGATTGAGCACATGCGAGCAAGACTACTACTAAGCAGTCTTCCGCACCTAGGCTGGGCAGGAGGCAGGACTGTATCAGGACACCCAAGATCATGTGCTCCGACTGAGCCAACAGGGTGCCTGTCCTACGTGATACACTTACACGGTATGGTCGGTGTTCATTTTCAGGTGTTGCTCAAAAAACAAAACAAAACAAAAAAAGCCTGAACTGTTGGGGTGCTTGTGTGGCTCAGTCTGGGGTCGGGATTTCAGGCTAGTGGGAAATCGCTTCTCCCTCCTGCCTCTCCTCTGCTCATACATTATCCTCTCTCAAATAAAATCTACAAAGAAACAGCTGTCTATTCCTCTGTCTAATACAGTAACTATGAGCTCCCTGTGTGTGTGGAACATTGAAAAAAATACGGCTAGTGCTAGGACCAACTGGATTTTCTATTTAAGGATCAGTATTTATTTATTTAAGATTTTATTTATTTACTTGACAAGGAGAGATCACAAGCAGAGAGGCAGGTTGGGCGAGGGGGGAGGCAGGCTCCCAGCCAAGCAGAGAGCCCGATGTGTGGGGCTCTATCCCAGGACCCTGAGATCATGACCTGAGCCAAAGGCAGAGGCCTAACCCACGGAGGCACCCAGTATCAATGTTTAGATGCGGCCATTGGCTGCCATCATACAGAGCAGTGGAGTCCAACAGCACCACTTCCTTGAAAATTTTTTAAAGATCTTACTTATTTGACTTAGTGAGAGGGAACACAAGCAGTAAGAGGGTTCGGATACTAGGGTAAATGTCAGCAAATGTTTACACTAGGACAGTGTGTGGTTAGCCTTTGTTTTGGTAACACGGCTGGCCCATGGTTAGGGTAGCCCCGTAATTAATTGCAAGACCTGCTAGATTCGTGTACTGCCAAGTCCCTGTGAGCTCAGATGTAACTATCTTCTCTCATGTCTGAATGAATGTCTGAATTGTGGGGACTTCATTGGGCAGAAAGTTGTTTTTTTTTTCCTCCTCAAAGATTTTCTTGGACAAACGGCATGTGAGAAGAAACACAAGCAGGGGGGAGCACCAGAGGGAGAAGGGATATGGGGGCTCCATTCCCACAACCCTGGGATCATGACCTAAGCTGAAGGCAGACACTTAAGTGGCTGAGCCATCCAGACTCCCCAGGAAGTTGGTACTTGAAGGGAATCATTTTTTCCCAAGTTTTGAGATGTGGTTTAAAAATTGGACAGATGAGGGCGCCTGGGTGGCTCAGTGGGTTAAGCCGCTGCCTTCGGCTCAGGGTCCTGGGATCAAGTCCCGCATCTCTGCTCAGCAGGGGGCCTGCTTCCCTTCCTCTCTCTCTGCCTGCCTCTCTGCCTACTTGTGATCTCTGTCTGTCAAATAAATAAATAAATAAAATCTTAAAAAAAAAAGGACAGATGAAAAAGAACGTGTAGGGTAAAAATTGGGGTAAAGTAATTAGGTCAATGAACGTATATAGGAAAAGATACTGTATATTATAAATTCTGCATCCTGCTTAATGTGAACATTGTAATGTGTGGTAAAACGTTTTACATTTTCTATGAGATGGAGAGTCTTTCTTCAATTAATGCTTGGGTGCACAGTCTCTAGCAGAGTTGCCACGGGAACTGTGAGACTCGGATTCCAGTGGAATTGGAAGGGTGCTAGATGGTCTGCTGCTGGGGTGTGCAAACCTCACCAGAGGCTCTAAATTTTGACCGCTGGTTTGTGACCTTGATACTCAAAAGACTTGTACTTCCGCCAGCAGTAGTACCATCCTATGGGGTCTTGGTAAACAATGCAGAATCACGGGCTCTGCCCTAGACTTAGAAATTGAGTCTTGTCTTTTAATAATTTTCCCAGGTGATTATAGGGACAGTATTTTGAAAACTCAAGGAGAGGGTCAGGGAATACATAATTCCTGTGGGGCTGCTGGCCAGGCAGTGAATGCTGACCTTTTCAGTTTGTTTTTTTTAAAGGTATGAACATAGCAAGCCATTGAAACAGGAAGAAGTGACGGCTGCAGATCTAACTTCAAAATCATCCGTTGCTGCTTCAAGTCTCTCATCAGGAGTTGGACCAATTGTTGAAATGAATATGGGCGAAGCCGAGTCAAGAAATTCAAACTTTGCAACTGTAGGAGCAGGTTCAGAAGACTGGGTGAATGCCATTGAGTTTGTTCCTGGGCAGCCCTACTGCGGCCGGAGTGAGTATTTTGAAGACTAGAAACAACGACTTACCAGTGGAGTGAAGGGAACTTTTGGAACCCCAGTGATAGTGAATTTAGTGTGTTGAAAACTGAAGCCTCTTCAGTCAGTGCAGTCCTCTAAGAAACCGTATTGTTTCATCTTTTTTTTTTTTTTTTTTTTAAACAAGCCTAATCTTTGAAATTTCAGCATTAGAAAATGGGTTAAAGAGTGAGGGAGTTAGTTTAGTAGACTAGGAGTTTAATTGAAGTACTACTCACTTCCTGTTCAGGTAGGCTCAGTTCCTTCAGTTCACATATCTATCTGCCTTACCTATTTTGGACCTTCACTGCCCTCTTAACCGTTTGCAGCTGCCCCTTCCTGCACCGACGCGCCCCTGCAGGGCTCTGCGAGCAAGGAGGAGTCGGCGACGGAGCAGACGGCAGCAGAAACCAAGAAGCAGCTTTGCCCCTATGCTGCGGTGGGAGAGTGCCGCTACGGGGAGAACTGTGTGTACCTCCACGGAGACTCCTGTGACATGTGTGGGCTGCAGGTCCTGCATCCGATGGACGCTGCCCAGAGGTCGCAGCATATCAAAGTAAGTCCTCGGGGCAGTGCCCTGTTAGTCCTTGTGAGACTTCTCCAAGGTGCACATCCCAGTGGTGTTTAACACAGTAACACAGTAACCTTTCCCAGG
Organism: Mustela nigripes; assembly: GCF_022355385.1. Classification (NCBI taxonomy): domain Eukaryota; kingdom Metazoa; phylum Chordata; class Mammalia; order Carnivora; family Mustelidae; genus Mustela; species Mustela nigripes. The sequence continues at coordinate 13,428,810 of NC_081560.1, forward strand.
GTTCTCGAGTGATGCTAGAACCCCTTCCCCAAAGAGACCTCAGGCTCCTTGGCTCCGTCACTCTCCCTTCGGCCCTTCCCTCCCACTCCTGGTAATAGCTAATCAGCTAACCGTCTTTTGTCCCTGCCCTGGCCTGTTCTGGACATTGCCTATGAGTGGAATCCTGTGTGGCCTTTTGTGACTGGCTCAAACATGAGCACAACATTTTCAAGACTTAGCGTGGTAGTGTGGACTAGTGCTGCGTTCCTTTTTCTGCCTGAAGGATAGTTCACTGTATAGCTATACCGTATTTCGTTTTTCCATCCTTCAGTTGAAGGACTTTGGGGTTGTTTCACTCATTGGCTATTGTAAGGCCAAAGAATGCATACGTGGGCATGTTTCAAGTTGTTGGGTCATCTGGCAACACAATGCCTAACATTTTGAGCAGTGCCAGACTTTCTGGAAACTGACTATACCATTTTATGTTCTAATCTCAGTGGATGAGGATTTCAGACTAAGGTTTTAAGGGGGTTTTTTTTGTTTTTTTTGTGTGTGTGTGTGTGTGTGTTTTTTTAAATGTATGCATTTGAGAGAGCTTGAGTGAGAAGAGGAGCAGGGGCAGAGAGAGGGAGAAGCAGACTCCCTGCTGAGCAGAGAGCCTGATGGGGGGCTCTTGGGATCATGACCTGCGCCAAAGGTAGAGGTTTTAACCCACTGAGCCACCCAGGCATTCCAGTAGAATAAATTACTTTTTAAGTAGACTTCATCCTCAATATGAGGCTAAAACCCATGACCATAATAAGGTCAAGAGCTACATGTGTCATGGTCTTGAGCCAGTTACTCACCCCTCTTTCTTAAAGGTTTATTTGGGGGAGGAGGGGGAGGGAGAAAGGATCTTAAGCAGACTCCCTAGTAAGTGCAGAGTCCACGTGGTGCCTCCCCCTCAAAAACCCTTAGGCTACAACCTGAGCCTAAATCAGGAGTTGGGTGTTCAACTGACTGAGCCACCCAAGCATCCCTGACTTTTTTTTTTTTTTTTAAGATTTTATTTATTCATTTTACAGACAGAGATCACAAGTAGGCAGAGAAGCAGGCAGAGAGAGAGGAGGAAGCAGGCTCCCCACTGAGCAGAGAGCCCGATGCGGGGCTTGATTCCAGGACACTTAGATCATGACCTGAGCCGAAGGCAGAGGCAGTTGATTTAAGAAATTTCTCTGTAGCCAACATGGGGCTGGGACCCACAGCCTTGAGCTGAAGGATCACACGTTCTTCTGGGTGGACAAAGTGCCCACATAACTCTTAAGCCCCATAATGGAAACAACCAAAATGTCCATCACCTGATGATTGGATAAATAAATCATGGTGTGTCCATGTGATGGGATCTTACTCAGCAGTAAAAAGAAACAATGCTGATGCCTTCTACACTACAGGTAACTTTGAAACTGTGCTATGTGAACAGAGCCAGCCACAGAAGGACATGTGGTGAAGTGCCCAGAGTAAGCATAGCCATAGATGAGTGAGTGACTGTGGCGGAAGGGGTTGATCTTAGAGAAGTGAGTGACCTGGCTATAGGAATATTGGGGTTTTTCTTAGGGTGTTGCACACATTGTAATACTGAGAGTGGTGTGATGGTTGCATGACTGGGCACCTGCCAAGACACTGTAATTGTTTCCTTTAAAATGAATGAATCACTCAGTATTAAGTATCTTAAAGCTCTTTTTTAATGTGAAAATTGTGTCCAGCCCCAGTTGTCACCTAATAAATGTTAGTTTCCTTCACCCTTTCTTTATAACACATTGCAAATTAAGACCTTAGTCTTAATTTTAATTACATTTTCCATCTAGAACCCAGAAGATGGAAAAACTTAAGTATGAAAAACTAACATGGAGGGTAGCGGAATTTGGGCAATCCCCCCAACCCCTTCTGAAGTTCTTATAGTTTGACTCCAGTGATGTTAAAGGTCTCGAATGGCTGTGCACCTGTATTCAAGTACGAACAAAGCTGCTTTTGGTGTCAAATTGGGAACATCTTTTCAGTTGGCTTGTGAACGGTCAACTTGAAGTCTTTCATTATTATTCAGTGACTTGATGACACTTATCTCTCCACTTTTTCTAGTCTTGCATTGAGGCCCATGAGAAGGACATGGAGCTCTCATTTGCTGTCCAGCGCAGTAAGGACATGGTGTGTGGCATCTGCATGGAGGTGGTCTATGAGAAAGCCAACCCCAGCGAGCGCCGCTTTGGGATTCTCTCCAACTGCAACCACACTTACTGTCTCAAGTGTATCCGCAAGTGGAGGAGTGCTAAGCAATTTGAGAGCAAGATCATAAAGTGAGACTCCTCCCCAATCTCCGTTTGTGCTTTCTATTTTGGGGAAGAATTTAGTATCTTGTGCCAACTTTCAACCAGATGGACCGCATTTAAATGCATGCATATTCTCTTGAAACTGGGGTATTCTAATGGGGATTTCTTTGTATTTCAGCTAGCTTCTAGGTTAGTTGGTATATCTACTTTTTATTTGAATGAGGAAACCCTATGTATCAGTTAGTAGAATCTTCGTGCTTTTTCTGAGGAGATTGTGTTTAATGGATTAGCCAGTTTAGGCTCCGTGAACAAACTTACTAGCTCTGAATGTATGTTTCCTGACATTTTACATTTTCCACTTTCCTATTCCATCCATTAAGCTAGCCAATAATCCACCATCCTTTAAAGATTGTTCTCATAACTGAACAAAAACTACATAATCTAAACAGAGCAAAGTTGCAAGAAATAAATTTATTTAAACGAAAGAAAAAGGAGTCCGTGTGAAATGTCTTCTTTTATTTTTGTTTTTGGTTTTTTTTTTTTTTGTTGGTTTTTTTGTTTTTGGTTTTGTTTGTTTTTTAACAAAGTCACTTTTTTGAGTGAACTGGCTAGCCATTGAGTTGAATTTATCAAGGACTTGTCTTCCCTCACAAGAGATGGCAGTTGTGGGACAGTATGTGGAGCCCTTTCAGGAAATCCCCACTTGGCTTTCAGTTAAGTCTTTTAAGGAATGGAGGGGACACACCAGGGTGTGTCCTTGCAGAGGAGTGGGCCTATGAAGGGGGATGTGCATTGCAGCCTGTTCATTGTTTCCCAGGTCCTGCCCAGAATGCCGGATCACATCTAACTTTGTCATTCCAAGTGAGTACTGGGTGGAGGAGAAAGAAGAGAAGCAGAAACTCATTCAGAAATACAAGGAAGCAATGAGGTATGAGCACTGCAGCCTTTTCTCAAGCTAAGATCCCAACATAGCTTGGGTTCACTTTGAAAAGAACAGTGCTGCATTACACAACTCCTACCTCCTTCCTCCCCTTTCTTTGACTTCACAGTGTGGTTTCCTTTTGTCATCCCCGATAACACCTCGCTGGGGCCGCACCGGATTATAACCCAGTCCTTGGGGTGCATGCCAAGGGGCTGCGTTCTAATGAAGTCTGTACTGCTAGCTGATGCCCCATGAGTGGGCTGCTACCTCCTCCGTCTGTGCTACAGTTGTCCGATGTGCTCGTGTCTGGGCCTTCTAGGAGATTCTCTGTCTCTACTGGATCTACGTTACTGGAGCTGTTACAAACAGCAAGGACCTGAACAGAGTATCTGTTTCTGTAGTCGGTGCTTCATGCATTAGTGCACACGTATTTGAGAACACACCTTGGGGAGGGCTGGAAACAGGTGCTGGTTCTATCCTTCCCTGTTAAAGAAAGACCGGATGATAGTCAAATACAGACCTGAAGTCCACTGTGAATAAGGGTTGCGATATTTTCCTTTCCAGCAACAAGGCGTGCAGGTATTTTGATGAAGGACGTGGGAGCTGCCCATTTGGAGGGAACTGTTTTTACAAGCATGCGTACCCTGATGGCCGTAGAGAGGAGCCACAGAGACAGAAAGTGGGAACATCAAGCAGATACCGGGTAACTCTCGCTGTTTTTTTAAAGGAGGGTAAATAGCACGTGATCAGTGGAGCCCCGCACAGATTGGGGTAGGGGAAGGAGATGAACACTCAGGTCTGGGAGTGAGACTGGCGGATGAAAGGAGGCCCCGGCCACCCCAGGAAGCCGGGAGGGCTAGGCGAGGGAAAGCTAGAGCTCGTGGCTTCCCTCCAGCAGAGGGGAGGAATTGGTCAGGTCGAAACCCTAAATAAGAAGTCTGGTTCGTCATGCCCTCTGGTGTGCTGGACGTTTTGCCTTAGAAACCACAGACTAGAAGATACTGCTCGACAGTGCCATCCCTATCATGGCCTTGTTTTTTACAGGCCCAACGGAGGAACCACTTCTGGGAGCTCATTGAGGAAAGAGAGAGCAGCAACCCCTTTGACAACGAAGAAGAGGAGGTTGTCACCTTTGAGCTGGGCGAGATGTTGCTTATGCTTTTGGCTGCAGGTGGGGACGACGACCTGACAGACTCTGAAGACGAGTGGGACTTGTTTCACGATGAGCTGGAAGATTTTTATGACTTGGATCTATAGCAGCTTGGCGTGGCGGGTGAACTGGTCTGCTGGGCCTCAGGCAGTGGCTGTCCCCGGTGGTGTGGCAGTTCCCAAGTTTCTCTCCTAGGCAGGCCTCGCAACTCCAGGTGCTGTCGTGATCCTCCTTACCCAGGGCCTGTCTTTTCAATCCCTCACCTTTCCCCAAGGAGTGTGTTGTTTTCTCTGTTGAAAAAAAAAAAAAAAAAGTTACAAAAATAAATCTTAAAGCTAGTTTTTTTTTGTAACATGAATTTAACTGTCAGACAGTAGGTCTATGGGGTCATCGGTTTCCCACCAGAGTCCCAGCGTTCTAGGGTAGAGTTGATGGAGTCGCCAGACTCGCTCGGAGGACCCCAGGTTCAGAAGGAGTAGCAGTGGGCCCTGCTCTGGGCTCGGAGAACACAGGTGATGGGTGACGGATCTGCGCTGTGGCCCGTAGCTGGCCACAGACCGACAGGCAGATCTGCCAGGTTTCTGGTGAAGTCTGCACATCCGAGTTTTCTCTCCGTCCCCTCCCCCGTGACCCCCGACCGGTGCACTTGTTTGTGGTTTTGGTCTCTTGTTGAATTGCACACACGTCCGACTACTACTGGGTAACCAGAACCAGGTGCATTCGAATGTGTTGAGATGTTGACTGTCGCGTGTGATAGAATTGTGAAGGAGCACACAGCAGATGCAGTGGCATCGACGAAAAGCCAAGCCGGAAGCGGATTCCTGAGGGTGGATAGACCTGGTGTGGGTGGGTGAGAGCGTGCGAAAGCTGCTTGTCCCTGTAGATGTTGTGTTCTTAGCCTTAGTGGGTAAACAATGGGTTTTGTGGTTTCAGCTTCGTATGGCACGTAGATTGTACGGGACAGAGCAGTATGTTGGTAGCTGTCAGTAGAGCAGTGCTAGAGCTCTGTCTTTATATAGAGCAGTGGGCGTAGCCGCAGAGGTTTCAGCTGTCTGGTGGTCCTATATGTTAACACAAACCAGGGCTCGGACACACGGTTGTATTTAATGTTTTAGGGTTTCCCAGCCTTTCTAGCCCAGGCACTTTTTGGACAAACGTTTGTCCTCGTTTGAGGTTTTGTTGTCAGGTTTTTGTGTTCGTTTTTGTGGGTATTGGCCTCATGACATCCCTGAGCTTTGCAGGTAGACAGATGTGATTCAGAACTTAAATTCTAAGGTGTTTTCTTGGTGCGGGTCCGGGGTTGGCAGGAGTTGAGTCATGCTTTTTCCACTAAAGGGGGGAGGGAGTGGTAATCCACAAGGTGAGCTAAATGCTAAGTTGTTAGAAGAATTGTTCCTAAAACAACTTGGAGATGCTCCTCATTTGTCGCATTTCCTGCTTTTGAGTCCTGGATCCTACCCATTTCTTCTCACTCAAAGAAAAAATAAGTAATTGTTGCAGAGGTCTCTGTATTTTGCAGCTGCCCTTTTGTAAGAAGCACTTTTCCCAAATAAAACAATTAAAAAACCCAAATTGGCTTTGTTTTGTGTAATACATGTAATGAGCTGTTCTGAAATGTGGAGGTGTCAAAACATAACATTTGTTTCTCTCATGGACTCTGATCAATTCATCAATAACTGGATGTAGTTTCCCTAATAAGACCTGGCCCGCTGAGAAGCACTACTTGAGTGATGAAGAGCGAAACTCCCTGACCAGCTGGGATCCTTAAACTATTGGTATTAGAATTACTCTCAGGCTGCCTTGCCAGTTTTCATCTGCCGCCCGAGCACTTGCGTGTAGGAACTTGCCTCCTACCCACAGATAACAGGTAGGTCACAATGTAGTGCTTTGGAAGGCTACTTGACTCCCTAACTATCCGATCTTCGAGTAAAAATCATTCTGTGCCTGTTGGTAAAAAGTACTGATGGCCTGGGAGACTCACTCAACTCTTCAGCATCAGCCCTTGGCTCAGAGGGCGGCACGATCCCTTGTGATCCCTTGTGATCCCTTGTGCTCCCTGCTCCGTGGGGAGTGATCCTCTGCCCCTCCTCTTTGTTCTCGCTCTCAGACAAGTGGAATCGGAATTCCAAGGTACTGCTCATGATACTGGTACTATGATTTAACGGTGTTCCATGTTTTCCATTTCTAGAAACTGTATTGTGACTTGGTGTAGTCACACTAACAGCTGTAGGTCCCGGAGGAGTCTGTTCAGTCAGTGAGTGCACATACCCACTGCTTTCTCTGAGAAGTGTTCCGTCTGTCTGCAGCTGCTAGTGACCAGGTTGTGGTGGAGATCACATGAACTCCCAGAGTCGATGGAGAACCTCCGAGGCCAGGGAAAGTGTGGATGTTGGAGCTCCGAGTGGGGAAGAGAGACTTGATGAAAGGCACTACATATTGGTGTCCAGAAAGCAGGCTGGCTCCCATGGATAGCTGTGCTGGTGTGTGTGTGTCTGGCTGGGAAGAATGGTCTGGGGAGGTGTTAGCTTCTGCAGTAAACGGAGGTTTGTGTCGGAAGATGCTCCCTTTGCCTCTTGGAAAAGGTAGTGGGCTCCCTTTGCCTCTTGGAAAAGGTAGTGGAAGTTTCTTTATCTGCCAGTTGTAATGTGTGTGGCTGCCCTGTTCCTGGCTGGAGCAAGTGCATTCTCACTGCTTGTTGGCCCCAAAACCCTGTGCTCCTTTGCCCAACCTCTTTCTGCCACCACACACAAGTGCTATCAGTTTCTGTCCTTAGCTCATATGAACATGCACAGGTTCGTTCCTTAAAAAGAATCTGGGGGAAATGAGAAGCAAATACTAGCTAAGACTTGAGATGGAGCAGGTGCAGGGTGTGGGTGAAGGTCTTTGCTGTCAGGGCACACAGGTGGAAACCCATCATACAAGGAAACCAAGTGGGGTACTTCTCTTCAAAGTACTTGGTTAGGTTAGGAATTTTAGGCATCGTACTTAAGGTAATCAAGTAAAAACTGTTGACCGACTAAAATTGTCTTGCTGAACCAACATAAACTTGGTGTTTTAAAATTGGTATGAAAAGGGTGCCTGGGGGCGCCTGGGTGGCTCAGTGGGTTAAGCCTCTCCCTTCGGCTCAGGTCATGATCTCAGGGGCCTGGGATCAAGTCCCGCATCGGGCTCTCTGCTCAGTGGAGAGCCTGCTTCCTCCCCTCTCTCTGTCTGCCTCTCTGCCTGCTTGTGATCTCTCTTTCTCTCAGATAAATGAATAAATAAAAAATCTTTAAAAAAAAAAAAAAAGGAAAGGGCGCCTGGGTGGCTTAGTGATTGAGCGTCTGCCTTTCGGCTTAGGTCGCGGTCCCAGAGTTCTGGGATTGAGACCCGCATCGGGCTTCCGGCTCCGTGGGGAGGTGGCCTGTTGCTCTGCCTCCTTGTGCTTACTCACACTCTCTGGCAAATAAACCTTAAAAAAAAAACAAACAGGTATGAAAAAAAATTGTTAGGTAGACACTAGTAGGGAAAATGCAGGAACTGTACTTGGTTTCTTGCCTTACCCATTGATAGTGTTACTGAAGAAGATTGTTGGGTAAATTTTTTAAGGATTCTGTCAGGGCACCTGGTGGCTCAGTTGGTTAATCAGCTGCTCAGGTCATGAGTTCTGGGATTGGGACCTGTGTCAGGGTTCCTGCTCCGCTGAGGGCCTGCATGCTTCTCCCTTTGCCTACTTGGTGCTCGGTTTTTCTGACAAAAGTTTAAAAAGAAAAAAAAATTCTCAGAGGGACCAGAGAAGTAGGCTTCCACCTGAGCAAGGAGCTAGATGCAGGAGGACCCTGGCATGACCTGAGCTGAAGGCAGCCGCTTAGCTGACGCAGGCCACCCAGGTGCCCCAGGAGACCAGTAGTTTCCAAAAGGGCAAGCATTGGAGCACCTGGCTGGCTCAGTGGGTTAAGCCTCTGCTTTCTGCTCAGATCATGATCCCAGGGTTCTGGGGTTGAACCCGCATCGGGGTGTCTGTGGGAAACTGGTTTCTCCGTGTCTCTCCGCCTGCTTCTCTGACAAATCTTGAGAAAAAAATGTCAAGCATTTATTTAAATTGGTGCTGGCTCAATCAGTAGAGCATGCATCTGTAGGTCCAGGGTCTTGGGTTCAAGCCCCACATGGTGCTTAGAGATCAATTTAAGAGAAAATTCTTCTAAGTAGGGTAGAGACGGAAGGTAAGTTCTAAATGTCCTTCAAACACCCGGAAGCAGTTTCTGTAGGCATTTTTGAGCGTGCACGTGAGTGGAGGCAGAGAAGCCGCCAACTCCCCGCTGAACATGGGCCTTAATCCTTGCCACCCCATGCAGGCCTCTTGGGTACAAAACTGGGCCTCTGAAGTAACTTGAGCAAGGCAGTGCTTGCTGCTTTGTATTAAATGACAGGAGGAGGGGCGCTTGGGTGGCTCTGTTGGTGTGTCTGCCTTAGGTCATGATCCCGGAGTCCCACTATAGGCTACTCTGAACCTCCCCTTTCCTGCTCTCACTTCTCCAAAATTTAAAAGGAAAAAAAAAACGTCCATTGCTGATACTAAATATAAAATACTGAAGATCCTTCCCAAAACGAACCAGGTCTCCATTAGACCACCTCAGCTGCGCATAGACACATTCACCATGGAGTACCTAATAAACCGGTTAATTTTGGGGTCCAGTTGATGTGCTAATTTCCTTTTAATCAAAAGCTGCTTCCCCCTCAAATGTGGAGACTTCCATCCAGAATGCTTAGACGGTCCTGTCTTGGCCAACAGTGAACATAATCTATAATGTAAAACTGGATTTGAAAAAAAGAACGTGAAGACTCCTTCCAGATGGCATGCTTACAGAAGGCTGGCTTTTACTTAGGGTAGACACAGCCTCATCACTCTCCCATGGCCCTTGCCTTTGGTGTTCGACTCTGTTACTGAATAACATTCTACAGATGAGCACTTGCCAGCTACTGGGCCTGCCCTGGGGGGCGTGCTCTGCAAAGTGGTCCTTGTGGTCCCTCCAGATCCCAGACTCCTTTGCAGTTCATCCGGTGCCATGGAAGTCCCCCTGGGCACCTGCTCCAGGCCTCCAGTCCAGTCCCTCTTGCTGTCATGGAGATGTTACCTGGATCCCTAAGTCTCCGGGGAGAGTCTCTCTATCCCAAATGATACATTGAGATGTGGGAGATTTTTGAGGTTGGGGTTTGGTTCTCATTTTCCCAATGTATCCTGGCATGAACACTTGTTTTTTCATGAACTTAGCATATTCATGTGATTTTCTTACTGCGGATCTTAATTTTTTGAGTAAATACTGTGTTTTAGTGGTTTATGATAATTTTGAATATTATAAAGGTGTAGATGAAAATGAGCTTTCGAAAGATAACGTGTGAGCAGAAGGGGGGGAATGTCAAGCAAGCCTCCCACTGGGCAGAGCTGCTGAAGGCCTTGAGATCATGACCTGAGCTGAAATTAAACTTAACAGGCCAAGTACCCCAGGTTCCCCTAAAATGAGAGGTTTTGATAAGAGGCCTGGCTCCCCTCTGGCCAGAGAAAGCACTGACAGCAGAGATGGGTGGTGCAGGTGGGGAGAAAGGCATCCTTCAGAAGGAAGAGCTGTGTGGAAGCCCTGAGGCAGGCACAGGTAGAGCAGACAGCAGTTCTTAGATCCGTTCTTGGCGTCTGGTGGCCCCTCAAGTATCGGTAGCCCAGTAAAGGCTGCATTGGTGAAGTTTGGTATTGCAGTAAATAGTGACCTCCTGACCCTGCTGTTGGAACGAGCCAGCAGAGCTCAGACAGTAGGGAGTTCACCAAGGGTCAGGGGAGCTGGAGCCTGTAACGTGGTAGTTCCTGAGTGGGGGGGTCCCTTCCTGCTAGCGTTGGGATGGCTATGGGAGCCTGAGAAGTTGACACAAGGGTGTGTGTGTGTGTGTGAGATTCATCAGGCAGCACAGGCTGTTGGCCCTGCCTGGCATTGGGAAAGCAGTCTATGGGGCTTGTGTGTTTTCACTGGTTGGGATTTAATGTTTGTGTGAGTTCACAGGTTCAGGCATGTGATAGGGGAAAAACTAAGTGGCCATGGGAATGTGGAGTATTGATTTAAATTCAAAATTTCCAACCAAAAGCATATGGAACTGCAGACTTAACTAACAGAGCAGCAATGCATTGAGATCCACAGAGAAAGCATTTTTTATACCTCGTTCTAGTGTTTGATAACCAGCAGTCAAGCAAATCAGTGACCAGTAAACCCTCCTGCATGCAACTTGAAAGACCCAATCCTTTGCTAAGTCTAGTTTCGATCTTCGAGTATTCTAATACTGAAGCTGAGCACACTGCTGTTCTGATCACTGTTGGATTTGTGGGGACGGGTGCAGTAAGCTCTTCTGAGTGTGGCCTTGTGTCGTTTTAACCTTCAGCCTCAGAAAAACTGCAGTGATAGTGTATTAAACTTCAAATTCACCGATTATCCTTGAGTTTTCATTCTGCATATGTCTGACCCTGTGGATCCATTTGAGGATACTATAGACGTGTCACCCCCTAAGTACTCAAGAACATACTTTCTGCTCTGCAACCCCACTACAATTACCAGGATATATCCTGGCGACACATCTCTCTCCCGCTGTTCCAATAGTCTTTCAGCAGGAAGGGTCCAAGTTCAGTTAAAGACACTATACTTTGTAAATTTAATGAAATTTTGAGCCTCCAACTTCTTTCAGTGACTCGGTGTATAAGAAAGAACAGATAGTAGATGTCTCCTTCCTAAGATTTACATTCTAACTGATCCTTTTTTTTCCAGTGGGAACTACCTTCTGTCCTTGAGATCAGGACCTGAGCTGAGATAGAGAGTAGGATCCTGTAACCGACTGAGTGCCCCTAGGCTATTCTGACATACCCATAACTGGTTATTCCTCTGGCTCATCTTGATAGGTGAGTTGCCACATCTTGTAGACTCCCCGTTTCTAGGACCGCTTCCTCTTTGCTCTCCATGGCAGTCCTTGATCATCTTGGCAGTCCTTGATCATCTTGGGCACCTGTACAGGCTGCTGGGGGCTGTCCATGCCTGTGCTGCTCTGACATCGCATTCCCCATCCCACCCCTGCCACTATCCTGGTAGTGCTGTTCATGGCCGTCCCATCACCCCTACAGACCGCCTTTGAGAAAAGCCTTTATCTTCATCCATTTCTCATGCCATTATTTCCTTTTTTTTTTTTAAAGAATGGGTTAAAGTGCAGTTTAGTTCCAATACAACATTGAGCAGTCCTCAACACAGTCTAGTTGCAGACCATTTTCATCTTTCCCAACAGAAACCCGATTCCCACTAGTCTCTTCCATTCCTCCCTTGCCATGACCCCCAGCAAGCACTGGCCTTTGGCGTTCGCACCTGAGAGGGGCTTGCTGTCTCTGGCCAACTGGCCGCTTCACACAGAATCATGGTATGTGGCCTTTCGTGACTGGCATCTTTGACTTCCCATAATGTTTTTGAGGTTTATTAACAGCGTGTATCCGTAATTCTACTCCTCTTTAGGGCAGAGGAGTTCCACTGTGTGGCTGGACCATTTTGTCTATGAGTTGTCAATGCCTAGGTACTTGGGTTCCCATTCCTGGCTCTGAATGCTGCCGGGAACACTAAGCATATACAAGTTGTGTGGACACATTCTCATTTCTTTGGTATATATACCTCAAAGCAAAATTGCTGTTTTTTTGTTTTTAAAGATTTTATTTATTTATTTGACAGCGATGACCAGGAGGCAGAGAAGCAGGCAGAGAGAGGAGGAAGCAGGCTCCCTGCCCAGCAGAGAGACCCTGGGATCATGACCTGAGCCGAAGGCAGAGGCATTAACCCACTGAGCCACCCAGGCATCCCAAAAATTGCTGGGTGTTGATAATTTTATGTTTGAACATCTTGAGGAACAACAACCTTTTCCGAAGTGGCACATGCTGGGTTCCTCAGCTGATAACTTGTCTGCCTTCTCAGGTCATGGTCCCAGGGTCCAGAGATCAAGCCTTGTATAGGGCTCGCTGCTCAGTGGGAGTCTGCTGCTCTCTCTGCCTTGGCCTGTCTCTTCCCTTCCTCTCGCCTGCTGGTACTCTGCCTCCCTCCCTCCCTCCCTCCCAAGTAATGAAATAGAAAATGGGTTGTGTTTTACTGATCTTACAAATTTTATTTTTGTAATTGGAATTTTGCTTCTAAATTAGATGAGAAGGTTTCAGATAGCTGTTTGCAAGTGTTTCTGAGAATTGACAGAGTGTGTGGATAATTTTATTCCCAGTAAATGAAAACGCTAGTTGGATATAATCATCACTTTTTTGTTGTTTTTTTAGGGTCTGTTAAATTCTAGGGATGTCCTGCAACACCATATAAGAGTACGTAATTTCAGGGGCACCTGGCTGGCTCAGTTGGTGGAGTGCGACTCTTGGTCTCGGGGGTCATGTGTTTGAGCCCTGAATTGGGCTCCTCACTATCAATACCTTTAAAAAAAAAAAAGATAAGTAGAATTAAGTAATAATGCTAAGTAAATGCAACTTAGTGCAGCAGGATTATCACCCACTACTTGTGCTCCTTATTAACTTGTACTTGACCTCCAATTCCTGGTGCCTCCAGTCTTTGGCAATTGTTTTTGGATATAGATGAAGCAATGTGTTTAAGAATGAACACAGAAGAAGCTATGTTGTCAAAACCACCTTGACATCTATCAGGATTCTGATGTTCCCGTAGGCCAACTAAGTGAATTTTGGGAACATCTGCATGTTTGCTCAATAATTGATCACAGGCTCTTGAGCAGACACTGGTATTTTTTTTTTTTTTTTACGATTTTATTTATTTATCTAACAGATCACAAGTAGGCAGAGAGGCAGGCAGAGAGAGAAGGGGAAGCAGGCTTCCTGCTGAGCAGAGAGAGCCCGATGTAGGGCTCAATCCCAGGACCCTGCGATCATGACCTGAGCTAAAGGCAGAGGTTTAACCACACTGAGCCACTCAGGTGTCCCAACACTGGTATTTTGGAAAATGGAAAGGTGAAGCAGGCACTACTACTACCTTCGATGTGAATCCCCAGAACCTCTTCATTCCCTGGAGGTTTGTAAGCGACCTCCAGGGACCACTGATAAGGTGCTTGTCTCCATCCTCCCCATCTAACCCTTGTGCTAGGGTAGAACTCTGCCTACTTGGCCTTGGGTCCCCCAGATAGCCTTGCATAGGAGCTAAGTGGACTTTCCACATCATCCCTTTTCAAGAGGAAGTGGACTCTGGCTGGGCCAGGGATCATTCAGGCACAGCTCCTCCGTAATCACCCTGTGGCCCCATCGGCCACTTGGCCCCTGGCCTCTCCCACACGGCCGCCTCCCTCCCTCCAGCTGCTTCTAGAGAGAGCTGCATGACTTCGGAGGATTTTGAAAAGTATGTTTGAGAGTGTAGTGTAGTTTAGCATTATTTCTCTGTGTTTGTGTATTAACAATGAGGGGTTAATAGGACGGAACCCAAGTCTGATACTGGTCATTATCTGCTGGGGAGGTAGAGCCTTGCTGCCAAGAGTGGGCCCTGGAACCAGATGGTTTAGAATCCTGGTTCTGCCACTTAGAGCTGTGTGACCTTAATCCCTCAGTATTTTATATCATCATTTAAAAATAGGAATTATGAATAGTACCCACTTCAACAGATGGTAGCCAGGATTTACTGAGTTAGTATGAAGTGTTTGGTATGGCACTGGGCACATAGTAATTGCTCTATGTGTTTGCCATTACTAATACCGTTGCAGTCCTATTCCCATGACTACGAATTGACCTTTCCAGTAACAGAAGGGGAGAGAGGTTCAGAACTTTTCTCTGAATAATGAAATATTAACTGAAAGATTGCCTCACACATGGAAACGTACTTGACATTGGCAGACAAAATATTGAGGCCTTTGCCATCTTACTATCCTTCCAAAGTGTCCCTTCTAGAATTTAATTTCACATAACTCATCACCAACTACACAATTTTGGGGATGTGAAAAAAAATAACCAGAATTCAGCAACACACAGCCTTCCTGGGTGCCACGTCCTCTAAAGGGGAACCTGCCGAGCTGGCTTCACTGGGTTACGACGCTGCCCTGAACCCCAGGAGTTGTGCCCCTGCACTCAGTGACCCCATCATTCCACGCTGGATACCCTTTAAGTCCCTTTCCATGAGGGTTTCTGTGGAAGTCCTGTAATTTCGGCAGAAGCCCGGGTTGGTGAGTTACAGTATGATGGTGTTCAGGGGGCCGTGTTCTCACACGTGTACCCTGCTGGAAGGAATTGTTTAATTCCAGCTGATCCCCAGAGGGCGTAACCCGCGAAGCCGGGGATGAGGTCTTGAGAGCATTGGGATTGACGTGCACAGAAACAGTTAACTCTCCTATCATTCTCAGCCCCTTCACTCCGTCTCTCAGTTTTCCTTACTTCCGTAACAACTATCTGCTGCTCGCCTCCTCGGAATATCCTGCAGAGGCTCCGTACGGATACATTCCTGATCTGCCCGTGAGAGGCTGCTGTGCCTCCCCCTTCCTCTAGAACATAACAGGAAGATGAAAGCGGTCGATCTCCGATGAATGTGTTCTCTCTGGCCTGGAGCTCGATTTCCCTCATGCTTCCTAAAGGTGAGTTCCAACAAATACGGAGTGAAATAGAGTGAAACGAATTAAAACGTGATTAATTGGGGCACCTGGGTGGCTCTGTTGGTTGGGCGACTGCCTTCAGCTCAGGTCGTGATCCCGGAGTCCTGGGATCGAGTCCCACATTGGGCTCCCAGCTCCACAGGGAGTCTGCTTCTCTCTCTGACCACCACCTCGCTCATGTTCCCTCTCTCAAAACAATTAAGTAAAATCTTAAGGAAAACAAAATAAAGTGTGATTAATTCTCTATGATCTTCCTCCTAACTGTGCTGCCTTCCCCATCTCTACACAGGAACAATTTGAACATTTCAGTGTGGGGAAGACTTGGCCGGCAAGCTTGGGTGAATGTGGAATTCTGAAAAGATCTTGATTCTGTCCAATCATGGAGCTCAAGAATTGGCACCGAGCATGGCCTGGCCAGTCTCACACGTCCGGTTGGTGAGCTCCACTTCGAGGAGCATTGCTTCATTGTATTGCCTGATAACATACATGGTGTGAACCACATGCGTGATTTAAGTTTTTCTAGTAGCCACATTTTAAAAAGTGGGGGAAAAAAGGTGAAACGTTACTATGTTCATGTAACCTAGGATATGTAAAATACCATTTCAACATACAATCCATATAAAATGATTGTAAGATACTTTACTCTTCTTGTGTATATGCACTAAGTGTTCAAATTCTGGTGTGTATTTTACAATTAGAGCTCAGCTCAAATTCGAACGAACCACATTTCAAGTACTCAGGAGCTGCCCATGGTTAGTGGCTGTTTGTGCTGGTCCCAGGGTCTGGGTGGTGCTCTGGGGTGCGTCCCCACCCCACGGATATTGGTTGCGTCTGCTCTAGCCCTGTGGTTCTTAACTACAATTATAAGATGGGCCCCAGCAGCAACCACCAGGGAACTTTGAAAAACAATGTTGTTTATTCACAGGTTCTATACATAGCCCGCAAGGAGGGGGGCACTCAGCGAGGCCAGTATTGGCTTGACATTCATCTAGGACTCAACTGGATTTCAATTCAGAAGTGAGTTTTCGTCTAACAGGTACTGTAGAAGGAAATTGTCCGCATCTCCCACATTCTAGGAGGGTGGGCACATCAGCCCCACTAGGGTAGAGTAAGATCAGTTCGGTCTCCATCTCATGGCTCCTGACCCTTCGGCTAGACAATATTGATGGTCTTGATGTCAAGGCTTTGCTCCTCAAACTAAAGACCTGAGGTGTGAACTTCAGGAAGCAAAAGTTGAACAGCATTCTGATTTTCCACGTCAGGCTCCCCCTACACACACCCTCCTCTGCACCCCAGCTATTTAAAACCGCTCTGGAATGTTCTAAACATCTCTCCCCTCTCTTGATATCCCTCCTTTATTCTTTCTTCACTACCTTCAAGCAAGAAGCAGAATTCAGTAGGAAATGGTTGGAAGGGTTGGGGAGACAAAATGGAAGTATAAGGAAGAGCAGACCTTGTCTTCCTACCCACCCCTGCCTTCAAGTCCAAAGCAGAGCCAAGAGAAAACAGTGGTGTGGCTTTGTGCAGAGGCAGCAGGTCTGGCCTGGGGTGTGAACCCAGGCACAGTGGTCCCCATCTGGGTGGGAAGGGTTAAGGACCAGCGGCAAATCTGCTTTGGTTTGAGATGCTGCGTGGCCGACGACAGGGTATCCGGCTACTTTTCATGTCCAACGTGGCGTCTCCTGGCTGCGGCTGGCCTCGTGCACATTTCAGCACGAGCAGTGGGTCTTTTCCCTCGGATCCTGGGCCACAAGGATTGGCCTAGAATCCAGGGCCAGGCTGTTCACAGGGCTCTCCCCAAATAAGTGCAGGCTGTTGCGGGCGATCAGCTCCCTGGCCATCAGCATGAAGACCTCGTCTATGTTCTTAGACTCCTTGGCAGATGTTTCTAAAACAGCAAGAAGGCCGTACTTCTCAGCCAGGGTGCAGGCATCCTCAAACAGGACATGCCGTTTCTCCCACAGGTCACACTTGTTCCCTGGGAGCAAGAGAGAAGCAGATGTTCCATGGGTGAACTGAATCTGAGTTGTTGTTGTTGTTTTTTTTTAATGAACCTTTAATAGAAACAGTTTAGTTCAGTGATAGGCATGCATGATTCATCCCTGAACAGCCATTGTGGGCAGATTTACTGAAGATGAAACCCCTGATGATGAAAACAGAGCCATTGTCTTAATTCACTGTCAAATGAGATCTTGAGGAGCTTGGAGAAATGGGCTGGAGGGGGGTGTTTTATCGGGAGGGACCCGTGGAGCCCCTCCGTTCTAGGGAGCGACAGTCATTCCTTCCTTCTAAGTCTAACAAGGTAAAAACAGTGCCAGAGCGGGTGTCTTGGGCTTTTTGCTGCTTCCTTCAAATCTTGTTTCTCTTTCTGCTCCCTTTCCCAAACCACAAAGGGTTGCATACTGTGGGATGGGCCCTGGGCTAGCAGAGGGGATTGTGATTAGGATTTGTGGGATTGAAGGTGTGGGATGAACACAGGATTTAGCTGTGACTTAAATACAGTCAGATGCAGACTGCCAGTGTGCAGTTCGTGAATGCTGACAAACGGACATGCCCTGTAACCATCATTCCTCTCAGGATATAGAACATTCCCTATCACCCCGGAACGTTCAGTGACGGGTTTTGTGAACACGGTTACAGAAGGAAGAGTGACCCATCTCTTGACTTCCCACTTACCCCCACAGACCTCCAGTCATTGGACTTGGATTTCTCTGAGGCAGTAAGCCAGAGGTAAAATTGTTTTCCACAGGATTTTTTCTACAAGACCTCAGGATTTATTACAAATCTATGGTAACCGAGATGGGCCAGACTGGTGTTTCTCAACTGGTGTTTTTTCCTTTAAAGGAGCTTTCTTAGACCCTTTTTCCCATAATTAACTGTCCCCACCAAGAAAACCTTGAAAATTTTTCATTTTGAAACAATTACAGGGGGCGCCTGGGTGGCTCAGCCATTAAGTGTCTGCCTTGAGCTCAGGGTCCTGGAATCAAGCCCTGCATCAGGTTCCCTGCTCAGTGGGGAGCCTGCTTCTCCCTCTCCAGCTCCCCTTGCTTGTGTTCCCTTTCTCACTATCTCTCTCTGTAATAAATAAAAATCTTAAAAAAAAAAAAAAAAAAAGGAACAGTTAAAGACTCACAGGTTGTTGAAGGAGGACCTTCAGGTCAGGGAGGTGTCTAGCATACCGTGAACAGTATGCAGAGGTGTGCACTGGATCACTGGGGAAAGATTGATGGACTGACAGATACTGAAATTAAAAATGTCTGTTTAGGGGATGCCTGGGTGGCTCAGTTGGTTAAGCGGCCAACTCTTTTTTTTTTTTTTTAAGATTTTATGTATTTATTTGACAGGAATCACAAGTAGGCGGGGGGGGGGGGGGGGAAACAGGCTCCCTGTGGAGCAGAGAGTCTGATGGGGGGCTCAATCCCAGGACCCTGGGACCATGACCTGAGCTGAAGGCAGAGGCTTTAACTCACTGAGCCACCCAGGCGCCCCTAAATAAAATAATTCAAAAGAGTACCTGACTCCATCCCTTTGTCAGGCAGGGTCAGCTCAGGGCTGAGGGAACCGCTCTACAAGTGTTCAGTCTGAGACACCACCTACCTATGGAGCTGGACTGAACACTTGAGTCACAGAGATAACCAGGTTCTAATCCCTGGAGACTAAATACTACTTTATTTGGAAGAAAGGTCTTTGCAGATGTTAGGAATCCGGAGATGGGGGGCACCTGCGTGCCTCAGTGGGTTAAAGCCACTGCCTTCAGCTCAGGTCATGATCTCGGGATGCAGGGATCGAGCCCCACATCAGGCTCTCTGCTCAGTGGGGAGCCTGCTTCCTTCTCTCTCTCTGCCTGCCTCTCTGCCTACTTGTGATCTCTGTCTGTCAAATAAATAAATAAAATCTTAAAAAATCTGAAGATGGGGAGAGGGTCCTGGGTTAGCTGCCTGGGCTCCAATACAGCCCCATGTAACCTGCTGCGTGGGCTGGGGGAGGACTTCACAGGCGCAGGAGGGGAGGTGGAGAGGGACGTACACACTGGGTGTTGTGGCCACAGCAGAGATCCGTGGCAGCCGCCAGAAGCTGAAAGAGGCAAAGAACAAATTCTCCCCCAGAGTCCCCAGAGCCCCTGGAGCGGTGTGGTGTGGCCCTGCGGATGCCTTGGTTTTGGCCCACTGATAGCGGGTTTAGATTTCTGGCCTCCGGAATTGAGCAAGAACACCTTCCCACAAGTTTGAGCTGCTCGGTTTATGGTTCTGTGCCCCAGCAGCCACTGGAGACTGACTCAGGCAGGCACGGATCTTCAACACAGCTAGCTGCACGCGCATCTCCAGCCCAGGAGGCTGAAGCTCAGCGCACAGCGCTGCCTCTGGAAGGCAGGTGGGGGAAGGGATGCCAGAGGAGCGGGCGTCCCCGAGCTGGAAGTGTGGTCTGCTCCTTGCATCCCTCCCTCGGAGCTGTGGGTGCTGGGCTCAGGTGCATTGGTTCTGCTTTTTAGGACCTGCTCCCCGCCAGCCTGCCCCATGGCCATGGCAGGTCAGCAGCCCCCTCTGTCCAGTGCCCGGCCTCTCCGCTGCTGGGGGCGGCACACGTGGAGATGCGCCGGGACACCTGGACACGGAAAGAAACCGTGTGTTCGCCACTTGCGGTCTGAGCCCTTGCTTGCTAAGGGCTGTGTGTGGGGCACCCAGAGAGATGTTCCTGCCCAGAAGGAAGGCGTTCTCATCTTGTCAGGGAGACCGGATAGACACACAGACAGTTGAGTCAATAAACTACAAGAACTTTCTGATCCGACACAAGCCATGAAGATATACAGGCAGAGGACCCGGTGACCGGTAACAGTTGTTCATAGCACAGGTGTATAATCCCTTGTCCACATTTCCCAGATCCAAAAACCTGGGAAACCCCTAGGTGTATTTGGTCATTCCTCTGATGGTAAAATCTGCCCCAAACTGGCACTTTTAAGTTTTTATTCAACCTGCTTTGTATGACTAGGTTGCACATTGCCCTGCACTGAATAAATAAGGATGCATTAGACTTCGGGGTGTTGGCTCAGACCTACTCAGGGTGTCACATAACACAGAACACAGTCTTCTGAGATCTGACAGATCTGAGGGCTGAAATCTTAGGCATGAAGAGTTCTTTTCTGAGAGACTGGGGACCTGGAAATAGAACAGCAGTGGAAGTGGGACGTTTGCCTGAAATCCTAAGGGGACAAAGCAGGTGCTGAGGGAAGTCAGAGAGCATCCTGTGTAACCTGTAAAGGAAGTTGGCTTCTGAGTTTTCCCTCTGATGGGGGGTACCAAGAGCCAGGAGGTCACAAACAGCAGACGATGAGGAGAAGGTAAGAGCCAGCCTTCTCCAGGGGGAAAGTGGGGGGTCCCAAGGATTTTAAACACAGGGACACGACCGAGGGGCTGGTCTTCCAGTAAATGGCTGGAGAGGAGGAGTACAAATCGGTGCACAACCATCTCTGACCTTTGTAGGAACGTCTCCGAGAGGCTGCGGTAAACTTGTGAAAGAGAGAGACACCTGTGCGAAGAGAAATGTGGAAACCGGAAGGAAGACAGTGGGGGCGAGGACACTTCTGTGAGGGAACAGCAAGTTGACTTGTCTAGATTAAGGCATGGAGGCCACAGAGACAAAAACAGGAAGAGCCGTTGTGTCAGCCCTGGGGACTGGACACGGCATAAGCTGACACATCGTGGCCATCTTTGGGGTCATTCCTAGAACCGGATGATTGCGAGGAATAACAGACTGGGGAATAAGTGCCACGACAGCTGTGAGATTCCTGGAAATCCTGCAACATCTTATCATTTAAAAAAAGATTTTGAGACAGCAAGAGAAAGAGTGAGCAAGCACGAGAGGGAGGTGGGGGCAGAGGGAGAGGGAGAAGCAGACTCCGCTGAGCAGGGAGCTGGATGTGGGACTCGATCCCAGGACCCTGCGATCATGACATGAGCTGAAGGCAGAGGCTTAACCCACTGAGCCACCCCCATCCTAGCATCTGTTACCCCCTCCTCTGCCCCATCTGTGTCTGCAGCAGAGAAATTAGTTGAGGGTGCTCTGGGGAGAGACTGCAAGGGAGGCCCAGCATGGTGGAGAAAGGGAGCTGTCTTCCAAAGACAGCTCGGAAGGGAAGGGGCCCTGGGGCATGCAGCTTTGCCTTGCCCAACTTCCAGGCCCCGAGGAAGAACTGCTTCATTGTGGGAAGTACAGGCATTTAGTGGAAAAGAGAGTCAGTCCATCTTCCTGGGGTAACTTCAAGTGTGATTAGAATGGCTTCATTCGGGGCGCTTGAGTGGTGCAGTAGGTTAAAGCCTCTGCCTTCAGCTCAGGTCATGATCCCAAGGTCTTGGGATCGAGCCCTGCATTGGGCTCTCTGTTTGGCAGGGAGCCTGCTTCCTCATCTCTCTCCTGCCTGCCTCTCTGCCTACTTGTGATCTCAAATAAATAAAATCTTAAAAAAAAAAAAAAAAAGGAACATCTTCATTCCCTTCAGTGAGATGCACATTTTCCACCCTTGAGTGTCCCTTCTCAGGGAGCTACTACTTCTGGTGGGGTTTCTTTCAGCCCCTGAGGTCATGGGTGGCCTTCCCCATCGGCTCTGCTCTCCAGCCACGGGGCCTCTTACTTAGCCCCTCTGTCTGGCACAGCAGACCCGCCTCTTCGATCTGGAAATAACAGCTTCCCCTTACTGAGGTGTTAGCATTGTGCAAGTGCTTCCCATATATCCATTCAACCCAACAGTGCACCTGAAGCAGGCATCAGTTTCATAGATGAGGAAATAGAAATTAGAGTAATGAGCCCAAGTTCAGAGGGGAAGGGCAAAGGTGGGGATTGAACCCCAATCGGTCTGACCGAAATCCAGGTAAATGCAGCGACTCAGAGGGCTCAGAATTGTAGCCGGAGTCGGGTAAGCAGTTCGAGTCCCCTGTCACCAGCAGCTCCCTAGCACCAGCCCTGGTCCTCAGGAGGGGCCCCACCCATCAGGGAGCTGCAGTCAAACTCTGGACTCTGCTTATAGAAGCATTTATATCAAAAGTCAAATTACAAAAGTTTCTGGTCCTAAAGGGGGCCTTCGGGTGAGAAGCTACAGGAGAGAGAGGGATCTCAGTCCTCCCAAAGAGACAAGGTGTCTTCTGCGGGGAGGCCTCACTGGTCTCTCCTGCCTGGTTTCTGCCATGTGGGAACCCCACTCTGAGAACAGGAGTGTACAGGAAGGGAGGGGCATCCACTTTGGCAGCAGACTGTGGAATCGGGGGCTTTTGATCTGAGGTAGCGGGAAGGAGGGAGCGTGCTCTAGGCTCTGGAATGACTTTCTCAAGTTAGGAGGAGTGGTGTGAGCTTCAAAGCAGCATTCCCTTCAAGTCTGCATATGACAGGCCAAACTACGAATCAAAACACCCTTTCTGCAATCATGGCAGTAATAAGGAATGGGCCCGATGTGCTCAGAACACGTGCCAGTGACCTCCTACCCGTGCCCAGACTTTGCATCCTGTGACCGCCCTCACCGCCGGCACCCGGCTCTTAGTCTCAGGTAGGCACCTCGCCCAGACTTGCCCGTCCTCGGGGTGGCCAGCAGCCTGGGTCATCCTTTGCCATGAGAAGAAGGAACGAACAGGACAGTGGGATTTGCTCGTGAGTGAGTAGATAGAGAATGAGGGGGCTTGTGGCAGGAGCAGGTGGGGGGTGATGCTTTGAGAGACTCCACGAGTAAGGCATGAAAAGCAGCTCTGAGGGAGAGGAAGCAGGTGCACAGTACAGAACAAGGAGGCTGGTTCCCAGAGCCCAGCCCTGAGAGGGGGATGCACAGATCCTGCCTGTCGGGGCGGGGGAGGGGTGGGCGAAGGCGGCTGGCTTGACTGTGGCTCCTGTTCTGACCGGGGCTCAATGCTGGCTTTTCCTAGGGCCTAGGAAGTTGGCACCCTCACCATAAGCCCTGAATTATTTGGAACATAGAAGAGACAGTTCCTCAAACAAACTTCCTAGAACACATCCTACGGTTTATATTAAACACTTACTTGGTGCCAGGCATTGCTAAGCAATGCATATACAGTATCTCATTAAATTTTTTACCACAACCCATTGAGTATTAGTCACATTTTACAGACCAGGAACTGAGGCTCAGAGACTGGCCACAGAGCTAGGACCTGCTTGTCAGAGGATGAATCAGCCATTAAACCATGGTGTGTTTACTTAGCTCCTTCTCAATCTCACAGCTAGACCTGGTGCTGTGCAAACTTCCATTTGCCTACAAATCTCCTTAGGATCCTCTTAAGATGAAGATTCTGCTTCAGGAGGTCTGGGATATGGCCTGAGATCACCGCATTTTTTTTTACAAACTGCCGCTGATCACTGCTGGCCCTCAGACCACACTTTGAGTAGGTAGCAGGGGCCCAAACCGTCTTGCTAAAATGAAGCAGCCACTGGTTAGCAGTTGTGTTCATAGGAGGGAGGAAAAGGCAGCTCTGATCGCAGAACTGGAACTACAGAGAAGGGATGGAAATGTTACCGCCTTCCGGATGTATAGTAGGGCCGCTCTCGTGAAGCCGACCGTTTCCTTTGCGCGGTTCAAGTTGCTGTCCATTTTGAGGGGGGTTGGTCATCAAAAGTTGCTTAGGTGAGGAGTCATTCATGGGTACGGTCCCATGCCTCCGGACAGCCCCCTTGGGGATTTGGAGTCATCTGTTACCGTGGACCTCAGCCTACAGGGTATTTCCTCTGTGGTCCACAGGCATTTGCATCAAATCAGTTGGGGTGTGATGCCTTCATCGAGAAGCCTGGGCCCCATCCCGGGCCTCCAGGACCAGACATTCTAGGGCAGGGCCTTAGGTGGGAGTCTGTATTATTAACAAGTTGATACCCCACCCTCCACATTCTCAAGTGAATCTGATGGGAGTTTGGGGGCCAACCACTTTCTGAGGCCCGTCCACCACTAGCACTTTTGTATGATTCCACGTCCCCTTGCCATCAGAAACACCCAGAGAGCTGAGCATCTGCAGAGGGGGCCAGGGAAGGATATCGAAATGCTTGGAAAATGCCATACCAATCAGCATAATGACCAAGTTCGCCGCTCCGTATTTTTCTATCTCGTGGATCCAGTGAGGCACAGACTCGAAGGTGGACCGTCGGGTGAGGTCGTAGGCGATGATGGCGGCGTGGGCACTGCGGTAATAGCTCTGAGTGATGGTCCGGAAACGCTCCTGGCCCGCCGTGTCCCACACCTGCATCTGGAAGGGGCAGGAGAGGGGGGTCCACATCAGGAGTTCCTGTGTCTGACGGCACCTTGCTCACCTGAGTTGTCTACAAAAGGCAGCTTCCTGAGTCTCACTTGGAGACAGACACTCAGTAGGTCAGGAGTGGGGCGCAGGGATCCGTGTTAACCTTTGCTTCTCAGGGTGATCTGGGATGTGCTTTCAGGTTTGGGACCCACCACCCAAGGGACACTTCAGTCGGAGAGGTGGAGTCAATGTCTCGGGTCTGGTGTTGACCTTTTGCTTACCTTTTTTTATTTTTTAAGATTTTACTTATTTATTTGACAGAGATCACAAGTAGGCAGAGAGGCAGGCAGAGAGAGAGAGGGGAAAGCAGGCTCCCTGCCGAGCAGAGATCCCGATGTGGGGCTCCATCCCAGGACCCTGAGATCAGGACCTGAGCCGAAGGCAGAG
Source organism: Mustela nigripes (assembly GCF_022355385.1). Classification (NCBI taxonomy): domain Eukaryota; kingdom Metazoa; phylum Chordata; class Mammalia; order Carnivora; family Mustelidae; genus Mustela; species Mustela nigripes. The sequence continues at coordinate 13,453,446 of NC_081560.1, forward strand.
GCTTAACCCACTGAGTCACCCAGGCGCCCCAAGATTTTGTTTACCTTTTGAACCTGCTCGTTGATCCCACCCAAGATGAGAGCACTGGCTGACCCATCTGATTTTAAAGGATCGCTCAGTTGTGTCTGCTTAGGAGTGTCCTCAGAATACCTTCTCAAAGACCATCCCACACAGGGACACCCACCGGCACAGCACAGCCTCCCACCATGTCCAAAGGTACCTTTTGTTCACTCTCTCATACTATTGTACTCATTAATTAATGAATTATTTCATTAAGTCAGCTTGGCACCCAATATGGGGCATGTACTCGTGACCCTGAGATCAAGACTCGCACGCTCTACTGATTGAACCGGTCAGGCACCTCCGTAAAATGAATTTTTTAAAGATGCAAACATACCCCAAACTAGAGAGAATAAAACAAACAACCATCACATAGACATTATCCAGACAAGATTTCACATTCTTGCTTTATCCAGCCCTTTCCGTTGATTTCTTTGAGGTGTTATTTTATTTTATTTTTTATTTTATTTTTTTTTTTTAAAGATTTTATTTATTTATTTGACAGAGAGAGATCACAAGTAGGCAGAGAGGCAGGCAGAGAGAGGAAGGGAAGCAGGCTCCCTGCTGAGCAGAGAGCCCGATGCGGGACTCGATCCCAGTACCCCGAGACCATGACCTGAGCCGAAGGCAGCGGCTTAACCCACTGAGCCACCCAGGCGCCCCATGAGGTGTTATTTTAAAGCGAATCCCAGGCTTCATGTCATTTCATTTGTCTCAAAAGTGGGCATTTTCTTATATAAGCACGATGCCATAATCATAGCTAATCAGCTTTCCAAGAATTCCTTGGTATTACTTAATATTCCTTGGTATCATCTAATAAAATATTCTTGTCTCCAAAATGTTTTATTACTGTTATTTTTATTTAATTAAGATTCCAAGCATGACCGTGCTTTACACTTTCACAAACACTTTGATCTTTTCTAATCAAATGGGTAAAAGATAGTCTCTGTTATTCAGATTCGCACTTTTCTTTCTTCCTTTTTTTTTTTTTTTGTAAAGATTTTATTTATTTGACAGAGATCACAAGTAGGCAGAGAAGCAGGCAGAGAGAGGAGGAAGCAGGCTCCCTGCTGAGCAGAGAGCTTGATGCGGGGCTTGATCCAGGACTCTGGGATCATGACCTGAGTCAAACGCAGAGGCTTTAACCCACTGAGCCACCCAGGCACCCCAAATTTGCACTTTTCAAATTATGAGTGAGGCTGGGCACCTTTCTATCTAGACATACATTTCTGAGCTGGTTCTACCAAATTTATGAAATAACAATTGTGTCCAATGAATAGATTGCCTACTTTTTGTATTTGGTTGTTAGTCTTTTCCCTAGATACTTACTGGGGCTCCTTTCACATTAAAGAAATTAGCCTTTTGTCAGTTCCATATTTGCAAATACTTCTTTCCAGTTTGTCATTCATCCTTTGACTTTGTTTATGGTATTTTTGTGGATGTAGAATTTGATCTTTATATCATTATATAGAGATGTATAAATTTGGCCTTTAAGTAGTTATGATTGAGCAATCTTTTCCTTTATGGCTTCTGGGTTCTGTTCTTAAAAGCCTCATTTCCCAGGGCACCTGCATGGCTCAGTCAGTTAAGCTTCTGATTTTGGCTTGGGTCCTGATCTCAGGGTCTTGGGATTAGCCCTGCGATAGGCTCTGTGCTTAGCAGGGAGTCTGCTTGTCCTGTTCCCACTGCCCCTGCTTGTGTTCCCTTTCTCTTTTAAATAAATACTTAAAAGCATTTAAAAACAAAAAAATATATATATAAAAAATTAAGGCTGCTAAGCTCCTAGGTGGCTCAGTCAGTTAAGCGTCTGCCTTTGGCTCAGGTCATGATCTCAGGATTCTGGGATCGAGTCTGTTTTGGGTTCTTTGCTTCACGGGAAGTCTGCTTCTCCCACTGCCCCTCTTCCCACTCGTTCTCTCAATCTGTCTCTCTCCCTCATATAAATAAATAAAATCTTAAGAAAAAAAGGCTGATTCCCCCACTCTACAATGATAAATATTTCAATGATCTTTTTTCTGGTGTTCTTATGATTTCATGTTTTATATTTAAATCTTTTATTCCTTAGGCACATGTTTTGGTGTTAAGAACTCTGGCTAAGGGGTGCCTTGGTGGCTCAGTTGTTTGGGCATTTCCTTTCGGCTCAGGTCAAGATCCCGTGTCCTGGGACTGAGCCCCACATCCACTCCTTGCTCAGCAAGGAGACTGCTTCTCCCTTGTCCCTACCCCTACTCGTGCTCGCTTGCTCTCTCTCTCTCAAACAAATAAAATCCTTAAAAAAAAAGAAAAAGAAAAAGAAAAAGAAAGAGAACTCTAGCTAAGAGAGGAGGAGCCAACCCCAAGCCTTTCTCACCTTCACTTTCTTGCCATCGATCTCAAGGGAGCGCACAGTGAAGTCCACCCCAATCGTGTTCTGCTGTGTCTCTGTGTAGACCCCAGATTTGAAATGCTGCACCACACACGTCTTCCCCACATTGGAATCCCCAATGAGGATGATCTTGAACAAATAGTCAAAATTCTCATCTGCTCCCCTGGAGGAACTAGAGAACTGCATGGCTCCTGCCCTAGAATGCACCTGGAAGAAAAGAAAGAATCCAGCATCTCTCTAGTGAGCTAGGCACTGTTCTAGACACTCGGGATGTAAGACAGAACAAGAGAAAGGGAGGTTATTCATTCATTGAACTCACATTTTTAAAAAAACATTTATTTATTTATTTGACAGAGAGAGGGAAGCAGGCTTCCGGCTGAGCTGAGAGCCCAATGTGTGACTCAATTCCAGGATCCTGAGATCATGACCTGAGCCGAAGGCAGAGGCCCAACCCACCGAACCATCCAGGTGTCCCAGCACTCACAGTCTTGAGGGAGAAGGATATTAATTCCTGGTCAGGTACAGAGGAGCTGTCGTCACACGCCCACACCTGGCTTACGTGGGTTGGCATTACTTTAAAATGAAGAGGTTTGGGGTGCTTATGTGGCTCAATCGATTTAAGTGACTGCCTTTAGCTCAGGTCAAGATTGCAGAGTCCTGTGACCGGGCTCCCTGCTCAGCAGGGAATCCGCTTCTTGCTCTGCCCCTCACCTCTCTCTCTCAAAGAAATAAAATCCTTTAAAAATAAAAAAATCTGAAGAGGTTTAACTGCCATTCTCTTTTGGGCCTAGCACACAAGCGACACTATCAGAGGACAGCATTGACTGAAATCTTCGTCACTGAGGCAAGGAAGTGCCCCAGGCTCTGTCAAGCGCCCTGAGTGCAGCGGAAGGCAGAGGAGATGCCTACAGGAGGGTTCTAGCTGCCATTCATCAGCTGGTGGACACGTCTCGCTGTCATCCTACATCCTTCTGGCGGGGAGGAAAACTCGCAGCTAGGGAAGACAGACTGTTGAGGCAACCAGCAGCAAGGACCAGCAAGACGTGACAGAAGTCAGTTTGGGGAATAATGATGTGGCCTTTTTCTTTTGGTTTTCTTGACCAGGAAAGGATCTGGCTGGCTCAGTCAGTAAAGCTCGTGACTCTTGACCTCAGGGTCATGAGTTCAAGCCCCACATTGGATAGAGAAATAACTTAAAAATAAATAAATTTTAGGGGCGCCTGGGTGACTCAGTGGGTTAATCCTCTGCCTTCGGCTCGGTTCATGATCTCGGGGTCCCGGGATACAGCCCCGCATCGGGCTCTCTGCTCGGCAGGGAGCCTGCTTCCTCCTCTCTCTCTGCCTGCCTCTCTGCCTGCTTGTGATCTCTCTCTGTCAAATAAATAAATAAAATCTCTAATAAATAAATAAATAAATAAACCTTTAAAAAAAAACCCTCAAAATGAAAACCATGTTTTTCAAGTGTTTATGGTATATTTTACTATAGATTGGGAAAAAACTTTAAAGTTCCTGATGACAGTGTTTTCCAAACTAACTGATTATGTCACAACTGTTGGGAGGAGATAATTAGATCTATGGCTAGAGCCCATCTGAGATCTGCCGAATATATTTAAAGACACCCCCACCACCCCCGCAGGCATACACTCCCCGGGGGATTCCGATGACCATCCCAGTTTGGGGAGCACTGAGCAGCACACTGACTCACCCAAAACTTCATTCCCCTCAGCATTTCTGCTTCCATATCTACCTACACTTGGGATGTTCGATGACAGGGAACTCCCTACCTCCTGCAAAAATCCGTGTGGCATGTCCAGCTCTAGCTTACATGGGGGTGAACTCCATCTCCCTGGGGCTTCCATCTGTATCCCCTCAGGCTGTGCCAGGACTTGGCAGATTCCTGTTTCACATGACAGCCCAGCAGAAATCCGAGTCGGCACACACAGTTCCCTCAAGGCAAATATCCCCAGGCCTTTCAACTGCCCTTCATGCTGGCATGTTGGGTCGCCTCAGCCAGTGTTTCATAAAAATACATGGAAGCGGGTGCCTGGGTGGCTCAGTGGTTAAGCCGCTGCCTTCGGCTCAGGTCATGATCTCAGGGTCCTGGGATCGAGTCCCGCATCGGGCTCTCTGCTCCGCAGGGAGCCTGCTTCCCTCTCTCTCTCTCTCTGCCTGCCTCTCTGTCTACTGTGATCTCTCTCTGTCAAATAAATAAATAAAATCTTAAAAAAAAAAAAAAAATCTTAAAAAAAAAAAAAATACATGGAAGCTTCTCCCATTCACTGATTAAATTTGACGTGCTTCCCGTTGCTCCTGCCTTACGACCCCTTTCTCCATTTCTTCCAGTTTTATTTTTCGGTTTTCTCTGAAGAGGACAAGTCTCCATCATCACACAAATTAAAAAGCACACAGACCCACAATCTGTAGTGAAAACCGTGCACTTTAAACGGACCAGGAAGGCTCCCAGCACCTGTCTTGGGCGCCTCTGAAACCACCTATGGCAAATGACCTGGCAGATAAAGACACAATGAAACTACTTTTTTCCCTTCTGGCTTTTCAAATAAAGAAGGCCATTCCACTTCCGGTGTCATATCACTGTAACTTGAGCGGGGGACCTTACTGCCCCCTTCCCCCAGCAAGTCCTCCTGGGTTGGGGGGGAGGGGGGCTTTGCCAAAAGCCCTCTTCACCTTAGCCGGTGCCCCCTGCAAGCACAAACGAGCAGTGCGCACCCACCCGATGCCCTCCGTCCCGCATTCTGCAGCCTCCACTTTCCTGGCTCACCTGTCGCTTACCTGGCTGACTCGCTCACCTCCGCCGGCAGGTAATGTTGACTTGATTCTCGTTTTCTTTCCCGGCCCTGCGCGCCTGCCTTCCTCCTGCCGGGCGGGCGTGGTGGGAGGTCTGGTTCAGTCCCCAGGTGTCGGGTTTGGCGACCTGAGAAAGTGAAAGGAAAGCTCGAGTCCTCCCACCGCCCCCGAGCCGGGCGCCGAGCTGCCCTCGGGTACAAGTGCAAGGTAAGGGGCTGTGGCCAGCGCGCCCCGCGCACGCAGCTTGCCCTCCCAGCCTGCGTCTCCTCGCAAAGCCGGACGAAAAGGACCCTTAACTATTCAGCCGCCCCGTTCCTTCCTTCTACTCACCTCCTCTTTTGCAACCCTTGCCCCCGGTTTTTCCTGGGGTCCCTCGTTTGGCTGGGATGGGGGTGGGGCGGCAAGTTGAGGGGGGCAAGGCCAAGGAGAATACAGCTCTAGGTCTTTTTTTAAAAAAATATTTTATTTAGGGCGCCTGGGTGACTCAGTGGGTTAAGCCTCCGCCTTCAGCTCAGGTTATGATCCCAGGGTCTTGGGATCGAGTCCCACATCCGGCTCTCTGCTCAGCGGGGAGCCTGCTTCTCCCTCTCCCTCTGCCTGCCTCTCTGCCTGCTTGTGATCTCTGTGTCCAATAAATAAATAAATATAAGAAATAAAAATATTTTATTTATTCATTTGACAGAGAGAGAGCAGGAGCAGGGGGAGTGGCAGGCAGAGGGAGAGGCAGAAGCAGGCTCCCCGCTGAGCACGGAGTTGGATCCCAGGACCCCAGGATCATGGCCCCAGCAGGAGGCAGATGCTTAACCCACTGAGCCACCCAGGCGGCACCCGACAGCTCTAGGTCTTGACTCTTTTGTGGACTTGACTCTTTCTGGAGAGCCATGGAGAGAAAGGAGGCGACCCAAAGAGGAGATTTTAAAAAGGGAACAAGGGGCGCCTGGGTGGCTCAGTGGTTTAGGCCTCTGCCTTCGGCTCTGGTCATGATCTCAGGGTCCTGGGATCGAGCCCCACGTCGGGCTCTCTGCTCAGCGGGGAGCCTGCTTCCCCCTCTCTCTCTGCCTGCCTCTCTGCCTGTTTGTGATCTCTCTATCAAATAAATAAATAAAAATCTTTATAAAAAAATAAAAATAAATAAAAAAGGGAACAAAACAAAACTCTGAACTTACATGGGAAGAAAGAGCTGAAAAACATTTGTTTTCCTTTCTCAAAAAATCTATGGCAGATGGAAAGTTAATTTCCAGGTCTGAGAAAACCTGGAGTTTATCAGTCTCCTACTGGCTGTAGAAACCTACAGTTGAGGCGAGTTTTCCTTAAGTTTTTCCTCCACAGAATCTGGAAGAGGGACTGCTTGTCATATCTTACGGACTGCACTTTCTCTATGATGTGGAATGTGAGGTGTGGGCAGTTCAGCTCTCCTGTGCAAAACGGAAACATCGGGTTAATAAAATATTTAAACTGGTATTGTGTTTTCAAACTGTGGGCTGAGACCTGTTAATGAGTCATAAAATCCATTTTTGTGGGTGGCAACCAGCATTTTTTTCTTAAAGCCTCCATGCTGGGGCGCCTGGGTGGCTCGGTTGGTTGAGCGACTGCCTTTGGCTCAGGTCATGATCCCGGAGTCCCGGGATCAAGTCCCGAATTGGGCTCCCAGCTTCATGGGGAGTCTGCTTCTCCCTCTGACCTTCTCCCCTCTCATGCTCTCTCACTCTCTCTCTCAAATAAATAAATGACATCGTTTAAAATAAAAAAATAGGGGCGCCTGGGTGGCTCAGTGGGTTAAGCCTCTGCCTTCGGCTCAGGTCATGATCCCAGGGGCCTGGGATCGAGTCCCGCATAGGGCTCTCTGCTCTGCAGGGAGCCTGCTTCTCCTCATCTCTCTCTCTGTCTCTCTACCTATTTGTGATCTCTCTCTCTGTCAAATAAATAAATAAAATCTTAAAAAAAAAATAAATATATTTAAAGGCTCCATGCCCAGCATGGGTCCTTAACTCATGACCCTGAGCCTGAAAGTCAGTATTCTCTGCCTACTGAGCCAGCCAGGTGGCCCGCAACCAGCATTTTTACAGAGTAAAATAGGACAAAATTTCAGAAGGTATCTCCAGCAGTGGGGCTAAGTGGTGTTTTGTACACTGTTTGGGTCAGGCGTGTCCAGGCATGGATGTCCCACGTGATGTAAAATGTATCTCTTACTGTGGGTTGAGTCTAAAAACATCGTGAAGCCCTGAGAGTTTTCCAAGAGCATTTCTTCCAATGATTCCTTCAGAAAACCTGTAAGTTATAATTTATCTTACCTCATATTCCGTTTACACATCACTTTTCAGGAACCTCTCTCTGGAGTCATAAACCCAGTGCTGGCAGGTACAGCACGAAAACAAAGGCACTGCCAAGGTCGTCACTGCCTGTCATTACTTGGAGAGCCACAGGCAGAGGTCCACCAGTGGAAAAAGATGGACAGGTCAAGATCCACTGCCCTGTATGGGCGGGAGGCAGGAAATAAAACCCACTGGATGCTCATGTCAGTGAGGCTGGGTGTCAAAATGGTTTCTTCTTCTGGTAATGGTTACTGGAGAAGGAAAAATAAAAGTCAGCTGACTCGGCCCCAGTACTTGGAGATCATCTAGAAGTAGAAATCAAATAGTAAAATGTCTAGGGCACCTGGGTCGTTCAGTCCATGAAGCCTCTGCCTTTGGCTCAGGTCATGATCTCAGGGGCCTAGGATCGAGCTCTGTAGGCTCCCTGCTCTCCCTCTACCCCCTGCCATGTTCTCCTTCTCTCTTTCTCACGAATAAATAAATAAATAAAACCTTAAAAAAATAAAACAGTAAAATGTCTGTCTGGTTATGGAGATTGAGAGAGAGATTCTGACCTCCTCCACCAGACCCTCTCCACCAACATGACGTTGAGTGCAGAGAGCATGGTGTGGGTTTCCTGACCTGCGTGGTAGTGACATAAGTTGTATACTTATTTTATTTTATTTTTAAAAAGGATATTATTTATTTACTTGAGAGAGTGAGAGAGAGAGAGAGAGGGAGAGCATGAGCCAGGGAAGAGACACAGGGAGAGGGAGGAACAGATTCCCCACTGAGTAATGTGTCCCCCAGGACCCTGGGATCATGATCTGAGCTGAAGGCAGACACTTAACCAACTGAGCAACCCCGGCGCCCCTATACTTATTTTATTCACACCCTCTCTGCACACACATACATATACATACACATCTGTACATGCAAACAGATGTTTCACAATAGGTACACGTTACCATTTTAGCCATTTTTTTTTTTTTTGAGAGAGAGTTCGAGCTGGTGTGGGGAGGGGCAGAGAGGGAGAGAATTTTTTTTTAACAAATTTTTAAATTTTTTAAATTAACATATAATGTATTATTAGCCCCAGGAGTACAGGTCTGTGAATCACTGGGTTTACACACTTCACAGCACTCACCATAGCACATACCTTCCTCAATGTCCATAACCCCACCACCCTCTCCCTACCTCTCTACCCCCAGCAACCCTTTGTTTTGTGAGATTAAGAGTCTCTTATGGTTTGTCTCCCTCCCGATCCCATCTTGTTTCATTGATTCTTCTCCTACCCCCCAAATGCCCCATGTTACATCTCCACTTCCTCATATCAGGGATATCATATGATAGTTGTCTTTCTCCGATTGACTTATTTCGCTAAGCCTAATACCAGAGGGAGAGAATCATAAGCAGACTCTGTGCTGAGTGATGGACACTAGGCTCAGTCTCACTACCCTGAGATCACCAGCTGAGCCAGAATCAAGAGTCAGATGCTTAACCGACTGAACCCACCCAGGTGCCCCCATTTTATCCATTTATAAGTGTTCTGTTCAACGACATTAAATATATTCACAGCGTTGTGCAACCATCATTGGTACCCAGCTCCAGGACTCTTATGTCACCATGAAACTCGACTCATTAGACAATAACTCCCATTTCTCTTCCCCCTCAGCCTCTTGTAACCATGATCCGACTTTCTCTCCCTATGAATTTGATTACTCTAGGTACTTCATGTAAATGGAATCATACAATATTTGTCCTTTTGTGACTGGTTTATTTCATTTAGCATAATGCTTTCAAGTTCATTTATGGTGTAGCATGTGTCAGAATTTCATTCCTTTTAAAGGCTGAATAATATTCCAACACGTATATGTGGATTTTGTTAAGTAATCTCTACACCCAATATGGGGCTCGAACTCACTGCCCCAAGATCAAGAGTTGTACACTTCACCAACTGAGCCATCCAGGGACTCCTCTACATTGTATTTTTTTAAATAAAAGTGAACTGGCTGGGGTGCCTGGGTGGCTCAATGGGTTAAAGCCTCTGCCTTTGGCTCAGGTTATGAAACCAGGGTCCTGGGATCGAGCCCCACATCGGGCTCTCTGCTCAGCATGGAGCCTGCTTCCCTTCCTCTCTCTCTGCCTGCCTCTCTCCCTACTTGTGATCTCTGTCAAATAAATAAATAAAATATTTTTTAAAAAAGTGAACTGGCTGGTTTGGTTTTGCTCAACCTGACATCACATTTTCCCAGTCACACTCTCCAACGGCTGGAAACAGAACTACAATTGCATTGTGTAAAGGCAAACAAAGTGAAAATAAGAGGTTTGATTTTCCCTTAGAATGAAGGGAAGAGAAAAACTAAGGAAGAACTCCCACCTCCATCCTGCTTTTTTTTTTCTTTTTTTTCTTTAACAATTTCTTTATTGATCCCTTTCAAATAGACGAATAGCTTCATAATGGCTAAATAATCTTTTGTCAGTCTACAATCAGGAGCCTTTCCAGGACCCGGGAGCCATATTTTGAAATAAACATCCCAGGAGTGCTCCAGTCTGCCAGTTCCCAGGGTGGCTAAAAGCCTAACTTCCCTGGGCGCCTTCCTCCAATTTGTAACACTATCTCTTATCCTAAAGATACAAGAGCTTTGTTTCTCCTTTGGATAAGCCAACCTAAGCAGTCTCCCCAGTTACCACGATAAAGTTAGGACCAACTATATGTAACAAAATGTCCTGTCAAGTCATCTTGTTTGGGGACTGGTGATTGTTTATCCTGAGAACACACATGTAAGGGAATATCTGCTTGGCTGTATATGCGGGAGATTCCTTTGTCTTTTTGCAATCTGTTTGTTCATTGTTCGCCATGAGTGTTACATTTCTGGTTTAATGCTTACCCAGGAGTAAACCCATTTTCTTTCTCTGCTCTCTTTATAGAGAGGTTTTCTGGGTTGGGAGATTTTTTTTTTTTTTTTTTTTTTAAGTTGTACTTCCCCAAGCATTGAAAGAGAGCCCAGGAGGGCGGTAGACTCCACTTTTAAGTCCTGTGTTCTAAGGCCTTTGAATTTTTTGAGAGGCTATTAGGATCTTCACATTCATCTGTTTGTCTGGGTTGGTGGGGTGGAGTGCAGAATGGTGAACGATACTGGCAGATTACAGGGGCCACTGCATTTAATTAATTTAATCAAAGATCTAAAGCTTATGCCCTTATGGCTGGCTGGTCAGTAGCAAACTTAGCAGAATGTTCCTTTTTTATTTTATTTTTTTTTAAGATTTTATTTATTTATTTGACAGAGAGAGGTCGCAAGTAGGCAGGGAGGCAGGCAGAGAGAGAGAGAGAGAGAGAGGAGGAGGAGGAGGAGGAGGAGGAGGAGGAGGAGGAACAGGTTCCCTGTGGAGCAGAGAACCTGATGCCAACCTGGATCCCAGAACCCTGAGACCAGGGCCCAAGCCGAAGGCAGAGGCTCAACCCACCGAGCCACGCAGGCGCCCCAGCAACATGTTATTTATTATAAAAAGAAAGAGCAGAGTAAAGCTTTCCTGAAAAAAGATGACCTAGATAGCTGTTCTCTCCAGATTATATCTTATCTCTCACTGCCATTTTCCAGTTTAGGCTCTTGGCCACCGTCCCCTGCCCCAGCCCGGCAGCCAGGTTCACCGAGGCCGCAGTGCTCCCTCTCCCTCGGCCTCCCCCAGCTACCCCGGCGGCCCGCAGGTGAGGCCGCGGTCGGACTACAGCTCCCAGAATGCCTTGGAGACGGGCGGGTCACGTGAGCGTCCGGAAACCCTGGCCGCCAAGCGGCGGGTGAGGTGGCGACGCGGGCGAGGGGCTACGGGCAGCGGAGCGAGCGGGCCGGTGGGCCGCAGCACGACGACTGCAGCGGCTCTCGGGTGCGCTAGCCCGGGCGCGCGGGGGGGGCCGACCGAGGAGGGGCCGGATCCCGGCTTGGGGTGAGGTGTGGGGGCGCCGCCCGCGAGGGCGGTCCGGGGGGCTTCCATGGAGGGGAGGGCGACGACGCGGAGATGCGGCGGGAGCGGCCGGTGGGTGTGGCGCCGTGGGCTGGGCGGGCGGGCAGCCGCTCCCGCCGCTTCCCGGGGTCGTCCCTCGGTGCGGGGGGTGCGGGGCCGGGCCGGGCGGGCGAGGACCGCAGCGGGAGGGGGGCGGGAGGAACGCGGAGGGCCCTCGGGAAGAGTCGGGAACGGGCCGCGCCACGAGGGCTCCCGTGCGGGAGCAGGGCTGTCGGTCAGAGCCGGGGAAGGGAGGCTTTTCAGGTAGGGGGGGAAGGGAGGCTTTTGGGATAAAACGCGCGGAGGCCAGAGGGCTTAGAAGGATCTTAGTGGAGTTTCGTGTTCTGGCAACTGCTGTGGCCTCAGTCAAGGAATTTGACCACATTCCTTGGTCACATTACTTATTCGTCATTCTCCCAGTATTCTTACTTGCAGAATGTGGTCTTTTTATTCTCACTTTTGGCAGGGGATAATGGGAACGCGTCCACAGGGTTTTTGGCGTTTCCTGAAGTATAAGATGGTAGGTGAGCTCATAGTAACATTACTGAATGTTTATAGGGAGAAGAGTATGTTCCTGGGGTGACGGAAATCTGAATCTTAATTGCTCCCTTTCTTCAGTGTCTTGGTGCTGGATATGTCTTTGCCATTTGGTGGATGTTTGCTGTGTGCCAGGCTCTGTACTAGGAACTGTCTAAACTTCTCTCGTGTAGTTCTTAAATGAGGGAGTTGAGGCCCATTGAAGGGTCTGTGGTTCCAACTTGAATTTTAATGCCTTTTGCTACACATGGCTTCACCTAGCATCATTCTTCTGTTAATCTTCTTCTTCTTCTTTTTTTTTTTTTTTCAGTATGTTCAGTTAGCCAGTGTATTTCTTTTTTTAAGATTTTTGAATTGTTTGAAAACGAGTGTGAGAGCATGAGCAGGAGGAGGGGCAGAGGGTTGGGGAGAAGCAGACTCAACGTTGAGCAGGGGCCAGATGCAGACCTCCATCCCAGGACCCTGGGATCATGACCTGAGCCGAAGGTAGATGGTTGACTGACAGCCACCCAGGCGCCCCCTCTCTTGTTAATCTTTGATTTCCATCAGAAAATGACCTGAAACAGTACTTTTATAAAATTTAAGTGAGGGATGCCTGGGTGGCTCAGTCCGTTAAGCGTCTCCCTTTAGCTCAGGTCATGATCTGGAGTCCCAGGATCAAGCCCAAGTTCCTCTGTCCGGCTCTGTGCTCAGCGGAGAGTCTGCTTCCCCTTCTGCCACTCAACCTGCTGGTGTGCATGCTCTCTCTCTCTCTCAAATAAATAAATAAAGTCAGTGCAATGTCTTGTTTTCTCTCTAGCTTTCAGGGTCAAGTGTATCATCACAGGTTGTGTTTTGTTCCTCTTCATCCCAGACAAAATGAAATGTCACGGCACTGACCATTAACTGGAGTATAAGTCTTTGGCTAGGAGAGGGCAGGGTTTTTTTTTTTTTTTTTTTAAGATTTTATTTCTTTATTTGAGAGAGAGAGCGAGAGAGAGCACAGTTGGGGCAGGGGGAGAGGGAGAGGGAGAGGGAGAAGCAAAGTCCATACTGAGCAGGGAGCCTGAGGTGGGACTCGATCCCAGGATCCTGGGATTATGACCTGAGCTAAAGGCAGATGCTTACCCAACTGAGCCACCCAGGCACCCAGATTTTTTTTTAAATACAACCTATCCCCCTGTGTGGATCTCAGACTCATACCCCAAGATCAAGGGTTGCATGTTGAACCTATTGAACCAGCCAGGTGCTCCAAGAGGGAAAGATTTGTATCTTAGAAACTTCTTGTCTTTGGAATATGTTTAAAATGTAGGAAGAATGTAGTTTTAGGAACCCTAGAATAAGACAAGAAAAATTTACAGGTAAAGGTTAAGTACTTTACATATGTGGTAATGCAACAATTTAAGAAGAGAGAAAAATTACAGAAGACTTCAGTTTTGAGTAAAAGGGTTCAGGTAGTACAAGTAAATGGCATCAAATCAGATAATGTGGGATGAAAAGGATATTTGCATAAGTGTCAAGCGCTGAGGTGCTAAATTACAACATACGCAGTACTCTCAAAATAGCGAAACTCAACTATATGTTTAATACTCTTCCAGCTGCCTTTCTATATTTCAGTACACATAATCTTTTTCCTTTGCAAATATAAAAACTGAAATCTGAGAAGTAAGTCGTTGCCTATCTAATGTGCTACACCTTGAGTAATAGGGGTTACACTGTTAGTGATAAAGTGTGGGTTTTGGTTTTTTTGTTTCCATTCTGAATTTATACCTCTAAGCTTAAGGTGAGCTATTTCTGATTACTATGTTTTACCCAACTTGGGATATTTTAACCTTTTTTTTTTAAATACAGTATAGCATAGAGACTAGGGTCAGGTCTGGGTTTGCATGCTAGCTTCATCTAATGAGAGATACTACTTTAGGGGCACCTGGGTGGCTCAGTGGGTTAAGCCTCTGCCTTCAGCTCAGGTCATGATCCCAGGGTCCTGGGATCGAGCCCCACATTGAGCTCTCTGCTTGGCAGGGAGCCTGCTTCTCCCTCTTTCTCTGCCTGCCTCTCTGCCTAGTTGTGATCTCTGTCTGTCAAATAAATAAATAAAATATTTTTAAAAAATTAAAAAAAAAAAAGAGATACTACTTTATAAAATCTGTTTTCTCATCTCCAAGATGTGAGAACTATATGTTCTAGTTCAGGGCAAGTACCTAGCACAGTGCCTGGCACTTTGAAACTGTTCATTGTTGGTTATGGTCAAAGGATTCATTCATTCACAAAATCTTTATTGATGCTTCTTCTTCTTTTTTTAAAGATTTTATTTATTTATTTGACGGAGAGAGAGATCACAAGCAGGCAGAGAGGCAGGCAGAGAGAGAGGGAGAAGCAGGCTCCTTGCCGAGCAGAGAGCCTGATAAGGGGCTCGATCCCAGGACCCTGAGATCATGACCCCAGCCGAAGGCAGAAGCTTAACCCACTGAGCCACCCAGGTGCCCCTTTATTGATGCTTCTAAAAGCATCAGTTGATACAGGGTGCTGGAGATACAGCTGTGGACTTAAGACAGATGAGCTCACTGTTTTGGGGGAGCTTGTAGACGAACAGTACATATGTAAACAGTTAAATGGGAATAATTCGATTGGTAGCAATGCTATGAAGGGAAGAAACAGAGACAGAGATGAGAGAGGTCACTGAGTGACTGCCCCAAGCGTTGTAGAGAGAGGACCGTCAGGGCACACAATGAGGGAGATGACTTGAGGATGAGCCAAGAAAAGGAAAGAACAAGCCATTTGCAAGGAACCAGGGGAAGAGCATTTCAGGCAGTGGAACAGCAAATGCAAAGGCTCAAAGCAAGAAACGGCTCAGGGACAGGAGAAGAATTAGGTGTGGGGAGGTTGCCATGAATCGGGACGAGTGGTACTGGCAAGGGTGGGGAGGAGGGTGGGCAAAGAGGAGGAAGGAAATGGGTTAGAGCCTCACCGTGTCCAAGAATGGCGGCTCCATCCTAGCAAAGGATTGGGAACCACCCAGATACCTGGTAGGAGATTGGAATGTGCTAACTCTGTAGGTGTGGATAAGGAGAGATCTCTAACTTCTGGTAAGTGAAGAAAAGAAAAAAGTGCAGAATAGTGCACGTAATATGCTCTTTTGTGGATGTGTAGGTCTGAGGGGCTCTGCCTGGAGTGTATGCACAGGGGTAGATTCTGTGAGGATGTAGGAGCACAGGGTGATGAGACCAGAGAGGGAGACATCACTGTATATACCTTTTGCTGTCTTTTGATTTTTCTGCCTTATGTACGTATAACCTATTGAAAATCAATAAAACAATAAAAAAAACTCTCAGAAAGCATTGCCTCAGGCAGTCTCCTCCTTCATCTCTAGCCTCCTTTTGCCAGCCACCACTGTCAGCTCCACTGCTCTCCCCCACCTTAACCTTCTTATTGTACACTGGAGGACTGGGGGTATTCAGGCTTTGAAGGCCATGGTAAAGAGTTTTGTATTTTTATCAGTCTTGGGAAGCCATCAGTGTGTTTTGAGCAGAGGAATTAGAGCTGATTTATATTTTAAGATCTATTTCTGGAGGCGCCTGGGTGGCTCAGTCAGTTAAGCGTCTGCTTTGGGCTCAGGTCATGATCCCAGGGTCCTGGGATCGAGCCCCACATTAGGCTCCCTGCTCAGTGGGGAGGCTGCTTCTCCTTCTCCCTCCCCTCCATCCCCCATCCCCCGCCCCGCTCCTGCTCTCTCTCTCTCAAATAAATAAAATCTTTAAAAAAAAAAATCTATTTCTGGTTGATGTGTGGAGAATGAGTTGGGGGCAGGGTAGATGTAGAAATCGTGAAGGCCTGCAGGAGGCTGTTGCAGTAGGCTTGGTGGGCCGTACGGGTGGTTCATCTTGGTGGTGGCAGTGGGGATAGAGAGAGGAGGACAGATCTGGGATGTATTTTAAGAGGTAATTAGAAGCGGGGTGGATGTGGAAGCTGAGAGAGAGAAGGAAAAGTGAAGGAAAAGTCCTCGTTACCTTGGGCCACTTGGAGGAATGGTGGTATCATTTAAGTTGGGAAATACTGGGGGAGGAATGTAGGTCTGGACGGAGGACACGAAGAATCTTGCTTCAGATCCATGGAGGCATATCAGGTGGACGGTTGGCTGTACTGTGGGGTCCACGTTAGAGCCCTGGTTCTGGTGGGGGGGGGGTCATTGGCCGAAAGCCATCGTACGAGGTGAAGGAGAGAGAGGGATGCTGGAACTTTAAAGAGCGAAGTGTGAAATTGTCGTCTTAGAGGTTGAGTAAGCAGAATAATTGGGGAAGTGTAGACATGCTGGGCAGTGTTGCATGTTCTTTGAGGTTTGTGGTTTTGAATCTTTAAGTGAAAACAGCCTGCTTGTGTGATTTTTCTCTGGCAAAACTCAGCTACTTGGATGCAGGGAAGGAGGACAGAGGCAAGCAAGTAGGTGCGTGCGCACGCTATTGCACACACACGCACGCACACGCACGCACACGCACGCACAGCCTGCGAGGGAGTTGTTAGATTCTAAGTTAGTGAAGACTGAAATGAGGACCAGAGGAGGATTATGGATACCGGGGGAATGGTGAGGTGACCGAGCTGGGAGCCTTGTCGAGGTAAAAGGACTCTTGAGTGGAAAGTGGGAGAGGGAAGGAATGACGGGTGTTTGCGGTCTAGTTTGGGGAGGTGACGTAGGCACTGGCTGGGTCTTGACCATGGAGGGGTTTTCAGTGTGGGGCAGAGGCAAAGATTGGTGGTGGAGAAGACAGGGGAGGTAGTGCTGAGCCACCTGGCTCTTGGGCTGGGACCGAGGCAGTGGTGGAAGGAAAGAGAAGGCAAGGGTCTGTGCCGGAAGGTCAGGAGGTGACAAGGCAGCAGCCAGTAGGGCCCCCCCCCCCCCGAATCGCCCTTCCCGGCCAGCCTGAGTTCAGAGAAGCTGGAGTCCTCTGAGGAGGAAGAGTGACCATGAGAAGAAAGACGACTTCTCCTTGAGAGACCCTGGAGGAGGCAGGGTCATCTGGGGGTGGTCAGGAGTCGGAGGCAAATACCGCTCAGAGGAGGGTGACCATGTGGAGAAGTTCACTTGCCTCATATCTAGATTTCTAGAGAGCAAGATAAGAAGTTGGGGTGGGGTGAAGATTGGGTCAGGTCACATGGGCATGGGGGATGAGTTGCTTTGCACATGCCATCTCCTTTCCTGCCAGCCTTCCCCCCATCTTTCTAGCTGTGTCTCCCACAGTGTTCCCAATACATGACAACCTGAAGTCTTACTGATGTGGGGTTGGAATGGTCTCTGAATATCTATAGAAAGTGACAGTTTTGGAGGGCTTCATATCCCAAGACGTTGTTTGGTAAGGGGAGATTGCCTTCTGTCTGGACGTGTTACTTGTGAAGCCATCTTTTATGTAACATTGATTACACAGTGTGGAGTGTTCATCCTGGAAAATATCTTGTATGCGTGATCTTCTAGGACTCCAAAAAGCTTCAATATGAATCAGATGAGTTAATGATTATCAGCTTGTTTTGAAAAGTGGAACATGGCTCAATGGTTCCAGATCCTTCTTGATGGTAAGGATCTTATTTTTAATAAGTTTTGTTTTTAAAAGCTAGTTCTTATTCCCATATAATAGTTGTATATTCAGTATTCATTAACTGAGAAAATACGAAATGGTAAGCTACTATGAATTTAGAAAAACTTAAATGGATTTTTTAAAAAATTATATCAGCATTTACTTACACTTGAAAAATGTTAGACATTTGTTCTCTCTGTATTTAGAGCAGGAATGAAAATGGTCTTCAGAAAGTAGGATATGCTTGGTGGATTCAGACTTGGCAGAAACTCTCAACACTTCCCCAGGGTCGCAGAGCTCACGGATGAGTAGAAACTACTTCTGTGATGCAGGGAATATAAGTGCAAGGTATTATTATTGTTATTAATTACTGTAATTACTTAGGACCAGATGCTATAATAGTATTAATTTTAAGTGGCTTTCTGCCAATAGCAGGTGAATATTTAAAACTATTTTCCCGGTGTACTTATTAAGTCCTTTCTCTCCTGTCACGTTAGCTAAGGAAAAAGTGGTTTGTTTAGAAATGAAATCCAGATGGTCTCAAACAGCTTGGTAGTCGTGTAAAGTTATTAATGTAACTACACAACCTTGAAATACACAGCCATTATTGCCAGAGCAGTGCAATCCCAATCCAGTAGAGTGTACATTTTTGGAATTATTATTTTACCTGATAAATTACTGAACTTCATAAATCATATCCTTTCCTGAAGTACTCAGTACACTGTTTTGAGGTGTGAATGTGTTCAATTCATAGAGCTACAATTTCCATAAAGCTTTGAGTTGTTCCACTGGGGTTTCATGTTTAATTTAGGGGCTGGAGGTAAATTTAGCAGTGACACTAATAGCTCTCAGGTTTGTAACTTTCTGGAATTACAGACAGAGTTTATTTGTTATGTCTTGGAAGTGGAATTTTAATATCCTACATGGCTCATTATATTGTGAACATTTTCAGGCAGAAAGAGTAAGTGAAATTAGCTACATTCTACTGGTGTGGGACTGATTAATCCTGGGCAGGTCAGTGGCTAAAATAATTATCTTACGTATATAATTACCTTACATACATTGTTTATTTTAATCTCCTCACTCTCAGAAGAGATACGCCATTTTATAGATGACCATCTGTGATTCATAAAGTTTGGCTTGACCAAGGGCTTATGGCCAGTAAGTGAAACAGCTGTAATGTTGATATAATTTTAACCACCTCAACTTTGTACCTTTTACCCAAAAGTTTCAGGAATGGCCTTTTGGCTGGGTCTTTGGGCATGTAAGGTTTGCCTATATCTACCAAGCTACTATGGCTAGTGAAAACATGAGTATAATGGCAGTTACAAGGAGCACGGCCTTGAAAGCAAAGCCCTGTGATTTGCCAGTTTTAATACTGGAAGTTCTTTTTTTTTTTTTTTTTTTTAAGGTTTTATTTCTTTATTTGACAGAGAGAGAGATCACAAGTAGGCAGAGAGAGAGGGGGAAGCAGTCTCCCTGCCGAGCAAAGAGCCCGATGCAGGGCTCAATCCCAGGACCCTGAGATCATGACCTCAGCTGAAGGCAGAGGCTTAACCCACTGAGCCACCCAGATGCCCTTCAGTACTGGGAGTTCTTGAGTTTTTCTCCTGCCTTGACTATAGTAGTACACATAGCATACAGGTCATTTCATTAATTAATTTTTTTCCTAATATGCAAGTGAATTATAGGACTTTTCCAATGATGTTGATGTTTTCCCTTCTGATCGTAAAAGTAATACCCACCTTTATTGTAGACTTTTTAGGGAAGGGTATAGAAAATTAAAATTACCCATAATGTTGCTACCCAAAGAGAACTAGTATATCCCCTATTTATTTGTAAATATTATGTAAACATAGAGTTGAATTGATTATGAGTTGTATCTTACTTTTTTTTGTAAGTAATCGACACCCAATGTGGGTCTTGAACTCATGACCCTGAGATCAAGAGTCCCATGCTCTACTGACTGAGCCGCCATGCGCCCCATTTTCTTATGTGACATTTTCTCATGTCATTAAAAAGCCTTAATTTGTCATGTCAAATGATTATTTTTTTATTTTTTTTTTTTAAAGATTTTATTTATTTATTTGACAGAGAGAGATCACAAGTAGACAGAGAGGCAGGCAGAGAGAGAGGAGGAAGCAGGCTCCCTGCTGAGCAGAGAGCCCGATGCGGGACTCGATCCCAGGACCCTGAGATCATGACCTGAGCCGAAGGCAGCGGCTTAACCCACTGAGCCACCCAGGCGCCCGAGTCATGTCAAATGATTATAAACTATTCAGCCATGTGGCTATACCATAATTTATTTACACATTCCGCTTTTCATTGCATCTTTAGGTTGTGCAGACTAATAACTGGAGGCATGAAGTTTAGATGCTTAGTTTGTCAGGGCAGTGCTCCTTTCAGAGAGGACCAAGGAGCACTGACAGGAAGTCGTGGAGACAGACGGGCTGGGAGTGGCCCTGCCTCTTTCCCCATTTCCTTATGACTGACACAAAGTTTATTTCTTTAATAGAAGAAAGCTCCTTTGACAAGCTGTGAAAACTACCTTTGTTTATAGACCTGAATGTACCTTGTATTTCTTTAGGAGTAGATCCCTGGAAATTGGATTTTTGTGTCAAAGGCTGTTGATGAACATGCTCGATTATCTTCCTGTAATACGTTTCACATCCCTTAGCAGCATACGAGAGTTCAGGAGTCATTAGACCTTGAACTACATTGGGCACAATCTTTTTTTAACTTTGCAAAAGTTTTCTTGCCTTAACCAAGCAAGTATGCCTTTCTTGTGTTACTGGTAAGATTGGAGCTTTCAGCCATTTCATTTCTTCTGAATTGCCTATTCATTTCCTTTCCTCATTTTTCTGTCAGAATTAGAGATTCTCTCTCTCTCTCTCTTTTTTTTAAAGATTTTATTTATTTATTTGACACAGAGAGAGAGAAAGCAGGGGGAGCGGCAGGCTGAGGGAGAAGGAAGCCCAAGACGGAACTCCATCCCAGGACTCTGGGATTGTGACCCGAGGCGAAGGGAGATCCTTAACTGACTGAGCCACTCAGGTGCCCTCCTTTTCTTATTCTTTTAAGATTTTATTTTTATTTTTTTTATTTTTTTTAAAATTTATTTATTTATTTGACTGAGAGAGAGATCACAAGTAGGCAGAGAGACAGGCAGAGAGAGAGAGAGAGAAGGAAGCAGGCTCCCCGCTGAGCAGAGAGCCCGATGCAGGGCTCGATCCCAGGACCCTGGAATCATGACCTGAGCCGAAGGCAGAGGCTTTAACCCACTGAGCCACCCAGGCGCCCCTAAGATTTTATTTTTATGGTGCACCTTGGTGGCTGACTTGGTTAAGTGTCTGCCTTCAGCTCAGGTTGTGATCCCAGGGTCCTGGGGTCAAGCCCTGTGTTAGTCTCCCTGCGCAGTGGGGAATCTGCTTATCTTTCTCCCTCTGTCCCCCACCCCGCTCATGCTCTCTTTCTTGCTCATTCTACTTCAGATAAGTAAATAAAAATCTTAAAAAAATATTTATTTAACAGTGAGAGAGGGAACACAAGCAGGGCGAGTGGGACAGGGAGAAGCAGACTCTCCACTGAGCAGAGAGCCCGATGCAGGGCTCAGTCCTAGGACCCTGAGATCATGACCTGAGCCGAAGGCAGATGCTTAACGGCTGAGCCACCCAGGCGCCCTAAAAGATTTTATTTTTATGTAGTTTCTACATGCAGCTTGGGGCTTGAGCTGACAACCCCAAGATCAAGAGTCATATGTTCTTCTGACTGAGCCAGCCAGGCGTCCCTGAATTAGTGACTTTCTTATCAGTTTGTATGAGAGTTCTTTCATTAGAATCTAATCTTTTGTTAAGGATTTTTCTTTTCAAGGGCTTGTTATAAACATAATTATCAATCTAGTTTTTTGGAGTCACTAGCTCAGATGATTTTTTTCAAGGTCTGATAATATACTGACTGGCTGGCTATAAGTGTAAATAATTCAGTTTTTGGAGAGACTGCCTATTTTAAGTAATGATGATAATGCATTTTGTCTTTTCAGAAAGAAGAAATGATGTAGATAATTCACTATTCGAACTTCAAGGTCAGAGGTGGGAAGGAAGGTCAGGAAGACTATGGCCTGGCCGAATATTTTTCGAAGAGGGACTGCGTTCTCCCGGTTCAGCCATCATCATGTTGTTGTGTTCCTGCTCACCTTCTTCAGGTAGGTTCGTTGCTCAGACTGTGCACTCGTGTTTTTTGGGCTTATTTGTTTGAGGGAGCTAGTTGTTGGCATGGCAAGTACAGTGATTGATTGGTATGGGCTCATGAAATAGCCTAGTTTTTCCTCCTGTTGTGCTTTCTGGTACCTCTAAGCAGTTTCCAAGGACCATTTTGCCCGTGTTTCCTCCATGTCTGGAGGCATTTTTGGTTGTCACCCTGGGGGCAGGGGTGCCACTTGCAGTGGGCAGAGACCAGGGATGCTGCCGTAGGTCCTGCAGTGCACAGGCTATCTTTGCACGATAGAGAATTTGGGGGGCCCAAAATATCACCAGTGCCATGGTTGAGAATCCCTGTTTTAATATACAGTTTTTTATTTGTTGAAACCAGGAGCTTCAGAACAAAGGGTGCATGTATTCAGGGAGTGCTGTGTGCGTCTTTGAGCAGTAAAGATGGACCGAGACAATTGGGAGGAGCTCTAGGAACTCCTGTGAGTTTCCGAGCGTTAGCACGACTAAAGGATCATCTGTGTTTATGATTCTGTGGCCCTCAGTGGCTCTCTTTAGTGGTTCATAGACGCCACAAACCAGGTTGTGTGGTTTTAGGAGCCGTGTTACTTATAACACTGTGACTCAGTTATTTTGATGATTTCTTCTGGGACAATTTTATTATTAATCTTTACTGAAGTCACCACACATGATGTGATTTACTTGTTTTAAGGCAGAAACTAAGAGATGGTTCTCTGTGTAAGAGTTGATAGGTAATCTTGGATGCTTGCTTGAGGGGTGAGAGGGGACATCAGAAGGAGGAAAAGATGGGACTCAGGAGGCAGCTACTTACTGGCTAATGCATCAAGGGGCCAGCAGTTGTTAAAGACTTAAAATTCTTTACAGAACTGCCGCCATGATTTAGAGTGGTTTGGGGCCAGTCACGCGTCTGTCTTCTAGGTGGAGGGATAAGTTAGAAGTGAACACAGGTTCATATGGAAGACAACTAGTTAATTTTTTCTTTTGCTTGGGAGAGACTGTTCAGTTGATAGTTCCCATAAAGCAGTACTTTTCCTTTTTTTTTTTTTTTAAGAGAAGAATTCTAAAATTGAATAAAACAAATGGGATTATATTCAGGATTTTATTGAATGCTGTTTTCTTTGCTATTCATTCAGCCGTGTGTCTTTTCTCTTTTGCAGTTATTCGTTGCTCCACGCATCAAGAAAAACTTTTAGCAACGTTAAAGTCAGTATCTCTAAGCAGTGGACCCCAACTGCTTTTAACAAGTCAGCTGGATTGCCTGTAGAGGTAAGCAGAGCAAAGGCAGGGGTGGGTTCAGGAAGGGAGCTGTGCCTACCTCCTAAGTTCTTCTCAAGTTCTACTTTGTTTCATTCATCTGCTTAGGACTCTGAAATGGATGTTTCCTATGGCATAAAACCCAAACTGTTCTGCCCAGTTTCTTAGCTTGCTGTGACTCAAGCTTGTTCTCCCCTTCTGTGCAGTTTCCCTCTCACTGTTTTGAAGTGATACATTTCTAGTGAGGGGTTCTTTTAAATCAAGTTTCACAAGTACCTGTACTCACTTCTGCCTCTGAGAATTTGCTTATGTTCTTTTGTATGCTCTTGCACTTTCTTCCCACCCGTTTAAGTCTTGCTTTTCCCTCTGTGGCAAGATGAAATGCTGCTTCTTAAAATTTCTTTAAAGATTTTATTTATTTGTTTGACAGAGAGAGACATAGCGAGAGAGGGAACACAAGCAGGGGGAGTGGGAGAAGAAGAAGCAGGCTTCCTGCAGAACGGGGAGCCCAGTGTGGGGCTCGATCCCAGGACCCTGGGATCATGACCTGAGCTGAAGGCAGATGCTTAATGGGGCTGAGCCACGCAGGTGCTCCCACTTTTTTTTTTCTTTTTGACAGAGAGAGATTACAAGTAGGCAGAGAGGCAGGCAGAGGGGGTAAGGGGAAGCAGGCTCCCTGCTGAGCAGAGAGCCCAATGTGGGATTCAATCCCAGGACCCTGAGATCATGACCTCAGCTGAAGGCAGAGGCTTAACCCACTGAGCCACCCAGGTCCCCCCCCCCCCTTTTTTTTTAAAGTAATCCCTACAGCCAGTGTGGGGCTTGAACTCACAATCCTGAGACCAAGAGGCGCATGCTGTACTGACTGAGCCAGCCAGGGCATCCCTAAAATGTTACTTTTCCTATCAAGTTTCTTCCCACCTTCAACTGATTTTTTTCCCCCTCTGAAAGGTGTACACCATGTGTTACATAGTTTAATGTTTCAGTATTTACATACTTTTTAATTGTTTCATTTGTTTGTATCTTGTTTAAGAGTCTAGAAGTCAGAGAATGTGTATCCACTTCCTTGAATTCATTATGGATCAGGTGAATCCTTGGATGACAGTTTGGAAGGGAGATGCTGTTGTTTATGTCTTTGGTCAATACAAAAGTCCACTCCACTCATTCTTTACCACATTGCTTGAGTTCTGCTTATGTGGGATCATACATACATATTAATATTCTTGGCATGTCTTTTTTTAAGATTTTATTTATTTTATTTATTCTTTTGAAAGAGAGAGAGCGGATAAGCTGGGGGTGGGATGGGGCAGAGGGTGGGAGGGAGCCCAACATGGGGCTGGACCCCGGGACCCCTGAGATCATGACCTGAGACAAAGTCGGATGCTTAACCGACTGAGCCGCCCAGGTGCCCCAACATGTCTTATTTTTTTTCTTTTTTTGTTTTTAAAGATTTAATTTATTTATTTGACAGAGAGAGCAGGAGAGTATAAGCAGTGGGAATGTCAGAGGGAGAGGGAGAAGCAGACCCCCACCAAGTAGGGAGCCTGAGGCAGGGCTCGATCCTAGGACCCTGGCCAGAGCCAGAGCCAAAGGCAGTCACCTAACCAACCGAGCCACCCAGTTGCCCCAACATGTCTTATTTCTTAGAATATTTCCCCCTATTTAGGTCAATTAAAAGGTGATGGATATCTGAACGTTATAGGACTATCCCCTCAAATTGTGATTAGGTTACTCAGTCATTTGCTTCTTGAGGGTCTGTCTTGCATAAACATTGTTCTAGGCAGTGAGCAAAAAAAAGCCTAGGGAGAGGATTAAAAGAAAAAAAAAGAGCCTGTCCTCACAGAGCTCATGTGTTGAAAATGCTCTTGCACAGTTTTTCCTCCCCACCCTCCCTTTATTTAAAGTTTATTTTTGGGCATCTTGGTGGCTCAGTGGGTTAAGTGGCTGCCCTCAGCCTGGGTGATGATCCTGGGGTGCTGGGATTGAGCCCTGCAGAGGCCTCTCTGCTCAGCCGGGAGTCTGCTTCTCCCTCTGCCCCTCCCCCTGCTCATGCTGTCTCTCGCATGCTCTCTCTCTCTCCCTTGCAAAAATAAGTAAATAAGTAATCTTAAAAAAAACAAAGTTTATTTTTTTTTTTTTTCATAATCTCTACACCCAACGTGGGGCTTGAACTTACAACCCCGACATTGAGAGTTGCATGCTTTTCTGACTGAGCCAGCAGGCAGCCCTTTTGAATGATTTTTCTTGAATTTAAGTTATCAGAAACTATTAAAAAGAAAGATGTTAGGAGGGGTGCATGGGTGGCTCAGTGGGTTAAGCCGCTGCCTTTGGCTCAGGTCATGATCTCAGGGTCCTGGGATCGAGCCCTGCATCGGGCTCTCTGCTCAGCGGGCCTTCCCGCTGCCTCTCTCTGCCTGCCTCTCTGCCTACTTGTGATCTCTCTGTCAAATAAATAAATAAAAATCTTAAAAAAAAAAAGTTGTTAGGAATAGAGGGCTAGATTTCACACTGACTGTTGACTAGTGCTGTGTGCACAGTGCGTGTGTCGAAATGATCAAGTGACTTGTTACAAACCTTTAAGATGGAGTGGCCTTAGAGGGGTCGTGTGCTCCAACCTCTCAGCCACAGTGGAATTTTTCTTTGTCAATATTGAAAGATGCTCACTGGCCTTCTGCTTTAATACTTCAAGGAAGTTCTTAAATGGAGGGAAAAGTGTTCTGCTGTTTAATTTTGTATTTGGTTTTCTGAGCTGGGCACAGTAGTTGATTCCTCTGCATGATGGTTTGCTGGGTATTCAAAGAAAACCTGTCTCCCTAGGTTTCTCTTGTTGAGGCTGGAGGAGAGATACAGTCTGACTCATATAAAGAATGACCGGATTTGGTTGAGGCACTGGGTTTCTGGTTATGCTGCACAAGTCTGCGTTTGTTTTTTAGGTAACTGAGTTGGGGGTTCCCAGGACCACCCCCAGGTTTGATTCACTAAGAGGACTCGCAGGACTCAGCTTATAGTCCCACTTATAGCTACGGTTTATTCCAGTAAAAGGATAGAGAGCAGAGTCCGCAAAGGGGAAAAAGAGCGCAGGGGTTGAGGTCTGGAGGAAGTCAAGTGCAAGTTTCCAAGAGTGCTTTCTCGGTGGAGTCACACAGGATGGGTGTAATTCTTCCAGCAACACGTTGTGACAACATTGGTGGAATCATGTCTGCCAGGGAAGGTTATTAGAGACTCAGCGCCGAGGGTTTTTATTGGGACTGGTCATGTAAGCACTTTGTGCCTGGCACATACAAAATTGCAGGCTCTCAGAAGGAAAGCAGGTTCGGCATAAACCACATTGTTTGTAAAAACAGTTTAGGTACAGTGAACCACTCTTAGCAGGAAAAGATGGGAACCCTCCCAAAATCCCAGTTCCCAGATGCCAGCCAGGGCCTCACCTCACAAGTAGGCCCTTTGGAGGAGAGCAGTCTCAGGCCTGCTGTGTTAACTCTTTCCTGCCAATAACCTATGTCACATTATTCGCTCTTAATGAGACTCGAATTAACTTCTCTGCTTCGATGTTTGCTTGTTACTCTAATTGCTGCTAAAACAGGTTTCACCATTCTGGTTTATTCAGAACTATGAATTAAATAGTTTGGATGAATTGGTTATATAGAAGTCAAGTTCAGACTGATCCTGGAGATCTTTGTACTTCCATCTCTGTCTTCATGGACAGCAGTGCTGACCTTCCATTTGTTTAGACCTTAAGGTCTGGGTTTTTTCCTTCCTGAAGCCCACTGCTGGGAGTCAGGCTGCTGTTTGTGCCTTTCATTCCTCCTGTGCTTCTGGGTCTGTAACTGTCAGCCTTGGCCTCACTTTGAAACTTTGCTTTCTTGTCCAAAGTGGGAAGCATTCTTAGAACCAGCAGTTTATGTGGAATTATTCTGAAAAATATTTAAGTGTCTTGAACAGCATCATCAGAAATTACTCATGATGCTTTACAAAAAGAATTGAGCACCTACAGTCTCTTTACCTTGAGAATTTATAATGGATCCTGCTGATTCCGACGAACATTGCAGCCAGTGAACACAACATAAAATCTATGTTTAAAGATAATAAGGAGGTAATGGTTAAATTTGACGAGTTGGACAACTTGACTGAAAATTGTGAACAGAATTTTGTTCACTAAATCAAAAAGCCTTGCCTCTCCAGCCAGTACAGTCTTCCATGAGAGTAGTGTGGGGACCTCCACTGTCCAGGAGAGGGAAGTGGAATTCAGGGTGTCCTCAGCTTTCTGTCTCAAGCTCATCCCCAGCCCCTCTTCCCCTGAAAAACCTCTTGTCAACTGATACCACTCTGGGTAGGCAGAGGACAGACCCCTGAATGCAGGTCAGCCTTAGCTCATCCTCTGCTCACCACTGCTGGAAGCTTGACGTCCCCACCGCATGCCTCACCCTCATTCGGTGACGAACCTTCTCGCTTAGGAAACCCACACTGTCACTGTTGGTATAAGCAGGAAATTTTGTGTTTCCAGGAAGTGCCTCAGCACGCAGCTGTTCTCGTAGGTTCGTGCAAACCCTCTCCACCAGACACAGGAAAACCCCACATTTATACAGGCTGGTGGGTTCAAATAATTGTACATATACGCAGGCCAGCTTAAACCACTGAAGTGTGTGGAGTTTCAGCACGGTAAAGTCATTTTGTCAGTGACTTTCACGAGACATTGGATGATTCACTGTTTGACATGGACCGTTTCTCACTTAGTATATATACTCATCTTGATCTGACTTCTATGATTGTAGTAAATATTCTTTTCTAGATTTTCTGTTATCCTATTTTCTGTATCTTTGTTAGTCCTAGGTTGTTTTTTTAGTTTTCAGTTTTGTTTTGTTTTTTAAAGATTTTGTTTATTCATTTGACAGAGAGAGAGCATCCTCACACAAGCTGGGGGTGGGGGCAGAGGGAGAGGGGGAAGCAGACTCCTCGATGAGCAGGGAGCCAGATGCAGGGCTTGATCCCAGGACCCCGGATCATGAGCAGAGCCAAAGGCAGACACTTAACTGACTCAGCCACCCAGGCACCCCTGGTTTTTGTTTTCTACTTGTTAAGTAAGCCATCCAAAGTATATTTCAGCTGAATTCTGGCAGTGAAGCAGAAGAAAGCTGTTTAAAATCTGTGAGTTCTTGTGAAAGCCACCTGTGCAGGGACTTTTGGTGACATCTTGAGAGAATAAAGAAAACTCCAGAAACTTCGAGCAGCTGCTTGAGTCTGCTGTCTCTAGCTCACACTGGTGTGCACCCAACAGGGCTTGGCCCTGGGTCCTGATGAGTATCAGGGTCAAAGATTGTGGTCTGAGGGAAAATGTGGCAAAATAACTAACTGGAGAACTTTAGGGCCCTACTTAGTGCACTGAAATACTGATGGATCTTAGCTTTGTAGGCTCTTCTCCCTGACGACAGTAGTATGTGAGGTGGTGTTAAAGGAGCAAGACCGGTGCCATAAGCCACATAGAAATGAGTCCCAGTCCTTTAGAATCACACTTTATATATTCTTTTATCATTTTACTTTCTTTTAAAGATTTTTTCTTATTGCTGATTGTGATTTTTCTTCTTAATACTCTAAAGTCAGAATTTCCTTCCTGGGGGCGCCTGGGTGGCTCAGTGGGTTAAGCCACTGCCTTCGGCTCGGGTTGTGATCCCAGGGTCCTGGGATTGAGTCCCGCATCGGGCTCTCTGCTCAGCAGGGAGCCTGCTTCCTCCTCTCTCTCTCTGCCTGCCTCTCTGCCTACTTGTGATCTCTCTCTGTCAAATAAATATATAAATTCTTAAAAAAAAAAAAAAAGAATTTCCTTCCTGTAACAACCTATCTCAGAAATCATTTGTTCCAGTAGTTCTCTGAATTTTTGCTGTGAAGATCCCAAAGAGCTTTCGGTTATGTGGGTTTATATTTTTAGATACTTACTGTTTTAGAAATTAAAACTGAGAAATTTTTTTTTTAATTTTAAAGATTTTATTTATTTATTTGACAGACAGAGATCACAAGTAGGCAGAGAGAGAGAGGGGGAAGCAGGCTCCCTGCTGAACAGAGAGCCCGATGTGGGGCTCGATCCCAGGACCCTGGGATCACGACCTGAGCCAAAGGCAGAGGCTTTAACCCACTGAGCCACCCAGGTGCCCTGAGAAATTGAAAAAAAAAAAAAAAAACCCACATCCGTTTTCTACAATAAAAAGGGTAGGGATGTCTGGGTGGCTCTGTTGGTGAAGCATTCACCTCTTGATTTAAGTTCAGGTCATGACCTCAGGAGCTTGGGGTTGAGCCCTGCATCGGGTTCCACACTCAGCACAGAATCTGCTTGAGATTCTCTCCTTCTTCCTCTTCCTCTCCCCCACCTCTAAAATAAATAAAATCTTAAAAAATACCTTGGTTTTTTAGTTATTTATAAGTGAGTGAAATAAACCCATAATGTGTTAACATAAATAACATTTTACGAAAAATGATTTTTTGAAACAAAAGCACTTTGTGAGGAGAGTGGCGTTGATTTACATTTTTCAGATCTCATGTCTGGCTTAATAGAAGGTAGATTTTCATGTCTGCCTCTGAATTCGGTGTCTTGCAACATGATCCTTTGAACTATAGGAAGAGAATTTGGCCTTTGACAGATAACATAGTGGGAAGGGGAGAAGTATTTTAATAGCTTTTTCAGTTAATTGTGGGCATTCATCTTTGATACTACACCAGAATTTGACAAGGGGCAATTTCTTAAAGGTTAGTTGCCATGTGGAATCTGAAATTGTATCAATTAACTTTTTATACCCTTACTTAAATTAAGATCCATTGGTCTGTCTTTACTTCCATTGGATTCTGAAGAAGTGATAAGCTTGTTTCGTTCTTTTCTGAGGAAGTATCTGCCAGATACCCAAATCTGAATAACCAGAGCTTGTCTGTCAGCCCTTCTTTCCAGTAGGAAACAGCCTCCTTGCTCGCCCCTGCACAGCTGCCCGGGTGCTTTCCCTCAGGACGGCCCTGGGAGTGTGGTGTGCGGAGTGCTGGTGCCCATTCTCCACTCCAGCACACCGAGTTCATTACTAAAAAGAAGTACACTTGGGCCACATTTAATAAAATTAATACTTCTCACTGCTCAAGAAATTTTTTAAAAAGATTTTTATATATTAGCATGTGTGTGAGGCAGGGTGGACTACGGGGAGAGGGACAAACAGAGTCTTTGCTGAGCGTGGAGCCCACGGGGCTCAATCTCATGACCCTGAGATCATGACCTGAACTGACATCAAGAGTCCAGCGCTCAACGGGTCCAGCCACCCAGGCGCCCCCTACTCAGCAAATCTTTATTGAGCATCTAGCATGTAGCAAGGATATTCTCAAGTGAAACTGGATTTTTTTTTTTTTTTAAGATTTTATTTATTTATTTGATGGACAGAGGCTGAGTGAGAGAGGGAACACAAGCAGGGGAAGAGGGAGAGGGAGAAGCAGGCTTCCCGCTGAGCAGGTAACCGGTAGGGGGATTCAATTGCATGGCTGAAGGCAAACTCAATGACTAAGCCACCCAGGCGTCCCTGGCTTTTTTTTTTTTTTTAAGACTGTGACCATGGCGGGGCGCCTGGGTTGCTTGGTGGGTTAAGCCTTTGCCTTCCGCTCAGGTCATGATCTCTGGACCTTGGGATCGAGTCCCACATGGGGCTCTCTGCTCGGCAGGGAGCCTGCTTCCTCCTCTCTCTCTCTCTTGCCTCTCTGCCTACTTGTGCTCTCTCTCTGTCAAATAAATAAATAAAATCTTTAAAACAAAAAGTAAACTGTGACCATGGCAATAAATATAGCGATTACTATTACTATTTTTATAGCAGTGAACGGTACGATGGGGTGTAACTGCCTTGACTCCTGCTGAGCCACAGGAGTTTTGCCCTCCTCCCCTGCATTTGCATCATCAATGGAGAAGTTAAAGGGCAAAAGCAGATAACATTTTAGTATTGTGCAAATAGCTTTGACCTTGCAGACCTTTTAGCATGTGTGTTTCCTTACCTACAGAGTGCAGGTTTCCTCTCTTCAGCCTTTGCAGGATTCTGTGAGGGTGGGCAGAGGCTGTAGATGCGGGCGCTCTGAGGAGGACAAGGACGGCCTGGTACCAGCGGGGCCTGACGGGGTTCTTGTGTTGCCATAGATCTGGAGCCGCAACCGTTTGTTTCCCAGCGCAGAGGAGGCCACTCTTTTCCTTGGGACCCTCGACACTATTTTCCTCTTCTCTTATGCTGTGGTAAGTTTCGAATTTGGGGGGTTTAGGTGGAGGAAAGATGTAAGTGGAAATGACTCCAACCTTATGAAGTTCGTAAGGGATTCTAGAATTTGCTGAAGTTTATGTTCTGTGTCCCTCCCATCCAGCCAGCCAGCCAGCCAGCCATCCGTTTGACAGATACTTGCTGAGCACCCAGCACATGCCCGATCTGTGGGAGCTCATCGGTGAGCAACACAGGAAAAATCCCCAGTTTACAAAACTTACATTCTTGAAATGGGATCTAAGGAAGACAAACAGTAATGCGGTGCTGCACATAAGCAAATAGAGAGTATGGTTGAAGGGGGTAGGTGCTGTGGAGAAAAAAACAGGAAAAGGAGAATAAAGAGCCCTGGGTGGGAGTTGTAATTTAAGTAGGATAGCTGGGGAAGACCTCAGGTAGGAGGGGCTGTTTGAGCAAAGACCTGAAGTGGGTAAGTGAGGTCAGGGTGACTAGAACAGAGTGACAGGAAGTGAGGCCAGAGAAGGTATGGGGCTCAGACCTTTAAGAATTTGGTCCCTTTGTTTGGGGCTTTGGCTTTTGGCTTTGTTTGGGGCCTTGAGTGCGTTGGGAGCCCTGGAAGGTTTTGCACAGGGAGTACCAAGATCTGCCCTGTGTTTGGACAGGCGCACTTGCTGCCCCAGGAGAGCAGACGGAAGGGCAGAGACAGCCCAGGGAGGCAGGTTAGGCTTTTCCAGTTTTGAGGTGAAGGGTGATGGTGGTTTAGATCCAAGGTGGGAGTAACAGAGGTGGGAAGAGGAGGGTTGGACTGTGTTTTGAAGGTAAAACCAATAATTCTTTTTCCTGTTGAATGTGGAACGTAAGAGAAAGAGGTGTTGAGAACAACTCTAGGGAGGAAGTGTCACAACAGAGTGGAAGACGACGGGGAGGGGAGGCTGTGGGGGAAGTGTCTTTTGGACATGTTACCTGTGAGTTACCTATTATTGTCCAAAGGATGAAGAGTAGACCCTTGGTTAGGGGAGTCTGGAGTTCAAGTAGAGGTTCAGGCTGGTGGTACGAATTCTAGAATCCTTGGCACATAGATAATTTTCAGAGTTACAGGACTGGATGACATCATCGAGGGACTGGGTGAGGATAGGGAAGAGGAGTGACAGCTGAGCATAGGGCTTCCCTTAGAGGCAGGAGCTGTGAGGAATGGGCGAGCAAGGCCAAGGTAGAACAGTAAAGGAGGAGAACTGTGGGATGGTGGTGTCGAAGAGCCATACCAGCGGGGCAGGGGCTAGTTCTCTGTCTGAGGTAGTCTTGGAGGGGACAGCTAGGATCTCCGTGAGGTTGTAGGGGGCAAGGGTGGCTGCTGGATTGAGGCCATGGGAAGTGGTGGTAGCCACTGGACACACGCACCATCAGTGGGCCTCCCTTTCCTCCCAGTGTCTCCAGTGTCTGACCGCCTCTCTTGAAAATGGGTACAGTTATATAGATGCCTTTGTCTTTTACAGTTTCATTTCTCTGAGAGAGTGAAAGTGCACATGCGCACACACAAGCAGCGGGGCGGGGGGCCAGAGGGAGAGAGAGACTGGCAGGCAGACTCTCTGCCTAGCTACAGGGGCTCAGTCCCACAACCCCGAAACCACGATCTGAGCCAAAATCAAAAGTCAGACACTTAAAAGACTGAGCCACCCAGGCGCCCCATAAAAAAGCCTTTTGATTACGAATGTCCAGGTGATGTGAAATACCCGGAGAAAGTTCCAGAGTACTCTCTGCATGTTTGTTTGGGCAGTTATTGGATTATCTTCTTCAAAGAGGAAACTTGTAGAAACAACTGGAGCAGACCGTGGCTTCTGTAGCCATGCTTTTCACCCTGGGCGTTTTCTGTATGAAATGCCCGTATGGTCATTCGGCTTTGGCTGGAGCACTCCCGGGGGTGTTTCTCTGTGAGCCTTTTATGGAGTATTTTAAGAAGCGGGGTAGTCTAGTGCAAAGACCAGCTCTACCACCATCAACTAGCTGTGTGAAACTTGGCTTTGAAATGGAATTTGACCTTTTTTTGATCTTTAGTTTTCTCTTCTGTAGAGTTGTGATAATGCCTGTCCCTGGGATTAAACAGGTTTAGGAGATAAAAGGCGCCGTGAAACGTCAATGATCATACTGCTTCTTTATATTGAGCTGCACAGCCTTCTGTAGCTTCCAGGCGTCATGCAGGCGTTTGGAACAACAGGGAATGGATTGATTGCCTAATCTGAAACACTGAGAGAGTTTCTTCACCCCCTTTGCTATATATAGCATAAGGCTTGGGAGTGGCAGCTGTAGAACACATCATCGAAAGCTTACAGGTACCTCTTTTGAGGTAGTGACAGGTTCACCATAGTGAGACACATCATCTGAATTTTCTCTAACGCAGGTGTCAGTTGATCAGAAACACTTGTATCTGGATTTAGGTTTTCAGTCAGGGTGTTTATTCATTTTATATATTTAGGGAGGAAACCTAGTGTATTGCCCTGGGCTCTTTAGTCTGCCTTGCTACCGTGACGCAGGTTTTCATTTCCTGCCACTCATTGGGAGGAGAGCAGAAGGCAGAACATTTGTATATAACCTTCAACTGATGACTGGCTTTGCGCCCCTACTCTCCCTGCCTCGTGAAGTCATGAAGCCCAGGGGCCAGATTAAGCAGGCAGTGCCCATGCCCCAGAAGCTTCTTTTGTGCAGGACGCGTTGTAATACATCTTGATTCAGGATGCAGATGGCTAAGAGCAGCCCCTCTGGGAATGCAGATAACTGATCTGTGGATCTGTTCTAGAAAATGAAATATATTTGTGTGCTTGTTTTATTAGTATGCCTGTTTTTTTTTTCTTCTCATTTTGTTTTTATTTTTGTTTTTCCAGTCTCCTCTTAGGCAGTGAAGGGAATCTACTTTTGGTAGAATCCAAGTTTACACTGGATTACAGAATTCTAGTGCATGAGTTTGTTTATAGTATAGCGTGAGTTTGTTTACAGTATAGCTTACCAAAGCGCACTGTCATTTCATGAACCATGTGTAAAACTGATGGAGACAGCTAGTCTGATGTAAGAATGAAGTGTAGTTTTGAATCGTGTTGGTGTTTTAATTCCCTCTTGCTTTGCAACCCATATTCCTTTTTTCGGACTGTGCTATTCAGAACTGTAAAAAAAAAATGTTTTATTTTTAGGGCCTTTTCATCAGTGGAATTGTTGGAGATCGGCTTAATTTACGATGGGTTCTATCTTTTGGAATGTGCTCTTCTGCACTAGTGGTAAGTTGAAGAGGTATTATCATCACCAATATCATCATCTTGGTTGGGTATATTAGAATCCAAGCACCGATCCCCATTGCTGTATGTAGAATAGAAAAGTAAAATTAATCTTCTGTTTTTTAATATTGTATGTGCGTTTTCAGTTGGGCAAGTCTTTTTTTTTTTTTTTTTAAGATTTTTATTTATTTATTTGACAGAGATCGCAAGTAGGCAGAGAGGCAGGCAGAGAGAGAGAGGAGGAAGCAGGCTCCCCGCTGAGCAGGGAGCCCGATGTGGGACTGGATCCTGGGACTCCAGGATCATGACCTGAGCTGAAGGCAGTCTCTTAACCAACTGAGCCACCCAGGCGCCCTGGGCAAGTCTTTTTATTTATTTATTTA
The DNA here is from genome assembly GCF_022355385.1 of Mustela nigripes. NCBI lineage: Eukaryota > Metazoa > Chordata > Mammalia > Carnivora > Mustelidae > Mustela > Mustela nigripes. The sequence continues at coordinate 13,488,388 of NC_081560.1, forward strand.
TTTTTAAAGATTTTATTTATTTATTTGACAGAGAGAGATCACAAGTAGTCAGAGAGGCAGGCAGAGAGAGAGGAGGAAGCAGGCTCCCCGCCGAGCAGAGAGTCCGATGTGGGGCTTGATCCCAGGACCCTGGGATCATGACCTGAGCCGAAGGCAGAGGCTTAACCCACTGAGCCACCCAGGCACCCTGGGCAAGTCTTTTTGAAGTTTTTTTTTTTTTTTTTTTAAGATTTTATTTATTTATTCGACAGAGAGAAATCACAAGTAGGCAGAGAGGCAGGCAGAGAGAGAGAGGAGGAAGCAGACTCCCTGCTGAGCAGAGAGCCCGATGCGGGACTCGATCCCAGGACCCTGAGATCATGACCTGAGCCGAAGGCAGCGGCTTAACCCACTGAGCCACCCAGGCGCCCTGGGCAAGTCTTTTTAAAGTGAGTTTTGGATCCTGCTCCTTCCATGACTCAGCACCAGAGCCTCCCATCAATAATACATGTGTTGCCGAAGTGGGCACAAGAGCCAAGCATAAATAGCATGGCATTCTGTGCTCTCGAGAACCGGGTCGTGGCCTGCCTTGACAGTCATGTCTGTTGCTGTACTTCACCCCCGGGCTGTGACCAGACTATTTCCCATGGTCCTGCCATATCCTGTGCCTTCCCACCTCGCTGTGTTTGCTCTTGCCCATCTTCTTGCCTTGGGTGGCTGTTTTTAGCTCTCCATAGTCTCACTCAGTGTCGCCAGCAAGTTATGGGTCAAGTGGCACTTCTTTGTGGTGTCTTCTTTACTGACCTCCTTCATTCTTTTTTTTTTTTTAAGATTTTATTTATTCATTTGACAGAGAGATCACAAGTAGGCGGAGAGGCAGGCAGATTGAGAGAGGAAGAAGCAGGCTCCCCGCTGAGCAGAAAGCCCGATGTAGGGCTCGATCCCAGGACACTGGAATCATGACCTCAGCCAAAGGCAGAGGCTTCAACCCACTGAGCCACCCAGGCACACCAAACCTTCTTCAGTCTTGAAGGGAATCGGTTCCTCTTCTGTGCTTCCCCACCCGTATTTCTTTGAAGGCACTGAGGTTGTGGACGACTTAGGCCACTCATTTCTGTGTCACTCTTGCTTTCCCTAGGAGTCTGTGGCACAGTGGTTGAGGTCACAGATTTACCAATACTTGACTCCCGGGGTGTCTGTCCCTTGTCTGCCATTTCCTAGGTGTGGTTGCTGTGTGCTCCAGCCTCCTGGTTTGAAAGCCTCCCACCGGGGCCGCTAGGAACGTTTATATGGGCTTCTCTGTGTGAGGCATGTGGACAACACTGGGCTAGGGAGGTGTGGGAGAGCCCAAGATCCACATCTGATGCATCTTTTTTTATTTCCTAGCTCCTAGTGAGGAATTTTTGTTGGTTGAATAAAAGCATGGAGTTCAGTTAGACCCAATTTTATTATTGTTTTCCAGTATCTGCTCTTTGAGAGGTTGATGCACTAAACCTATTCACGGCCTGCTCACCCACACATATATACATATTGTTTTAAAGCCTGTGTACATTTTTGTTTTGGTTTTTTTTCCACATTTTTTGGAAAACTGAAGTATGTGCATAAACTCACCCTTCTTGGTGTAGAGGTCTGAGTTTTGCCAAATGAGTCTGGTTCTGTCACCACCACTCCCCTCCCCCTGGCCCCAGCCTCTGGCAACCACTGACCATTTTTCTTTCCTTATAGTTGTGCTTTTTCCAGAATGGAATCCTACAGTATTGTACATACTAGTTTTTAATATTCCAAAAGAAACATTACAAAAGAAACTTCAATACTGATAAAACATCCACTTGAGCAAAATGCCAAAAAAAAAAGCAGTGACTTGGCATAATGCTCCTGAATTCCAAGCAGATCAGAGGTTACAATGGTTCTCTCAATGGCCGTGATAATGACCATAGCTGGTGCGCCCTGGTCCCCGTGGCGTATGTGGCACTGCCCTGAACACACAAACATGACCTCAGTCAGGCCCTGCAGTGGTCCTCGCTGCACCTGGACCCAGGGACGAGAAAATGGCAAGAGTTGTCTCATGAAGTCCAACAGTGAGGACTTAACTTCTTAGAGGCTAAAAGACGAGTCAGGCGGGGGTAATCATTAATGAGCGTTGTGTTTGGTGTCGCTGGTCGGTGCTGATGGCTTGGTGGGTGTCCTACTCAGTGCTGCTCTGAGCGGAAGCACCTGAGGAGTCAGCCCAAATCTCTTGGGCCCTAGGCCTTGGAATGTGTCTCTTCATGCACAAACGTGTGTGTGGTAGGTAGTTTGGTGTCCCTGAAAGCGTCTGTGTGGATGTCACATGTCCCCTTTTCTTCCCTTCGTCTCTCAGGTGTTCATCTTTGGCACAGTCACAGAATGGCTGCATTTCTACAACAAGGTGCTCTACTGCTGCCTATGGATTGTGAACGGCCTGCTGCAGTCCACTGGTTGGCCCTGCGTTGTGGCTGTCATGGGCAACTGGTTTGGGAAAGCTGGGTATGCCATACATCCTGCTTAGTTTCTCCTTTCAAGTGGTTTTAATATCAGGTTACTCAGACTTGTCATCAAATTGATCTTTTTGACACTACCCACATCTTTTCTCTATTTTAGAAAGTTAGACTAGTTGAGGGAGAAAAGCTTTCATGTCTGAATGTATTACGGGAATGGTGTGGACTTGGGGAATGGCCAGCCCAGTGAGGCACATTCTTTTTCTTATTCTTTATTTTTTATTTTTTAGAAGATTTTATTTATATATGTATTTACTTTTTTTTTTTAAGATTTAATTAATTTATTTGACAGACAGAGATCACAAGTAGGCAGAGATGCAGGCAGAGAGAGGGGGAAGCAGGCTCCCCGCTAAGCAGAGAGCCTGATGCGGGGCTCAATCCCAGGACCCTGAGATGATGACCTGAGCTGAAGGCAGAGGCTTTAACCCACTGAGCCACCCAGGCGCCCCAATTTACTTATTTATTTGGTAGAGAGACAGCAAGAGCAGGAACACAAGCAGGGAGAGCGGGAGAGGGAGAACCAGGCTTCCCTCCAAACAGGGAGCCCAATGTGGGGCTTGATCCCAAGACCCTGGGATCATGACCTGAGCGGAAGACAGCTGCTTAACCGGCTGAGCCACCCTCATGTCCCAGTGAGGCACCTTCTTAATACTTCACTGGCCATGGTCAGATTTTGAGTGTGGCTAAGGCATTACATCTCAGTTTTTAATAAAAATCTTCCCTTTACAGAACATAAGTAATATAACCTGATAAAATAAATCTCACATGCCATCCCATCATGTGTGTTCTGTGGGTTTTGCCTTCTTTTGCCTTTTTTGATACCTTTAAAGGTCTAGTTTTATCTTCTTACAGTAGAGGTGAAGAAACTGAGGCCAAAAATTATCTATAGGACTTAACCAAGATTATATAACAAAAACTCTAATTAAAGATGTGGATGAAGGGGCGCCTGGGTGGCTCAGTGGGTTAAGCCTCTGCCTTCAGCTCAGGTCATGATCCCAGGGTCAGCTCAGGTCATGATCCCAGGGTCCTGGGATCGAGTCCCGCATCGGGCTCTCTGCTCAGCGGGGAGCCTGTTTCCTCCTCTCTCTCTGCCTGCTTCTCTGCCTACTTGTGATCTCCGTCTGCCAAATAAATAAATAAAAATCTCTTAAAAAAAAAAAAAAAGATGTGGATGAAGAATGCCAAACTTTGGGACTTAAGAGCCCAAATTGGACATTTTTTCCCTAAAACTTCAAGTAGTTGTCGGACGGTATGTGAGTTTATGTGTGATGTAGGCCACAGCCTGAGGGTGGACCTCTGCTACTGTATCCAGGCCACCAGGAGGAAGAGCCATATGTCATTTATAGGGGGGAAAAGGAGTTGAGATACCCAAAGACTTGGCTTTGCTGTTTGCCTTTTTGGTGACAGTCTGATCTAAGGAATATTATTAATTTAGATTTCTTTCATTTTTCCTGGATACATATTTATATATTATAAGATATACATTTATTTTACCCATGGCTCAATCTTTTTTATTTGTTTACTCCTTTACTGTAGGCCAGTGTATACAGCAGACATTATCCACCCACCAAGTAATCGGTGGTTGCTCTGCCTGGCTCCCCTCGGGTTTCTAGCCTCCCCAGTTTCACGATGGGAGTCCTGAATGCCTAATGTTCTGTAATGTTATGAAAGTTCGTCTATGAAATGTCTTGTGGGTAGAATTAGAACCAATTAATGAGCATATGCTGACTCTACTTCAGTGTGCTCGTGATTTCTGTTGAATTCTAACTCTGGCATTACTGCTTTAACAGAATTAATTTTAAGAGGTTCTTGTTCCCATTGATACTTTAGTTTCCTTTTGGAGTAGGTGATGCTATATGCTCATGTGCTGCTTTTTTTTTTTTTGTGCTGTTTATTTTTTATCAAGATTTTCAAAGTAATTTTTTTCCCCATTTATGTTTTTAAAAAATTAGACAAAGGCTTCTTGTTTATTGTGGATAAACCAGATAATATAAATGAACAAAGAGAAATGAAGGTCAAACCACTTGAAATCCTGTCACTCAAAGATAATCGCTTGGATGCATATTTTGTTTAATTTAAAAAATTTAAAATTTTTAAATTTTATTTTAAATTAAAAATAATTTAATTTATAAATTTATTTATTTAAATAAATTTATTTATTAAACAAATTAAAATTAAATTTAATTTTTAGATTTATTTATTTATTTTTAAAAATACAGATTTTATTTATTTGAGATTGAGAGAGAGGGCATGAGCTGGGGAGGGGGCAAAGGCAGAGGGAGAGGGAGAAGCAGGCTATCGACTGAGCAGGGAGCCTGATGCAGGGCTCAAACCCAGGATCCTGGGATCATGACCTGAGCCGAAGGCAGACACTTAACTGATTGAGCCACCCAGGGGCCCCTTACTTTTTTTTTTTTTTTTTTTTTTTTAATTTTATTTATATGAGAGAGAGCATGAGCCAGGGGAGAGGCAAAAGGAGAGAGAGAAGCAGATTCCCTGCTGAGCATGGAGCCCAACATGGGGGTTGATCCCTGGACCCCATGATCATGACCTGAGCTAAAATCAAGAGTCAGCTGCTCAACCGACTGAGCCACCCAGGTGCCCCTGAACTAGTTTCTTCTAAAATCATATTTGGTCAGCCAGTGTAATTTAGAGCCTGACCTTCTGACTCTTCTCCAGGACGCTCTTGTTAGGCTTTATATATTTTAGAGGAACAGGCAGGGTGTTTGAGTACTGGGGAGAACATAGAGATTATCTAGTTCAAATTATTTGTTTTCCAGGTAGAAAAATTTGGGGCCTTAGGGATCTAAGTGATCTGTTGACATTGCCTTAAATTAAAGCTGTTAACTTCGGATGAATCATGCTCCTTTATCAGGGTCATAGTTTTTATTTATATTTATTTATTATTTATTTATTTGTAAAGATTTAATTTATTTATTTGACAAACAGAGATCACAAGTGGGCAGAGAGGCAGGCAGAGAGGGAGAGAGGAGGAAGCAGGCTTGCCGTCGAGCAGAGAGCCCAATGCGGGGCTTGATTCCAGGATCCTGAGACCATGACATGAGCTGAAGGCAGAGGCTTTAACCCACTGAGCTACCCAGGCGCCCCAGCATAGTTTTTATTTTTTAAAAAGGTTTTATTCATATACAATCTCTACACCCATTGTGGGGCTCAGACTCCCACCCCTGAGAGTTCATGCTCTCTACTGGAGTCAGCCAGGTGCCCCCAGGGTCAAGTGTTTGAGTGGATTTGGGCTAGGTCACACTAACATGTATACTTGGGGTAGCACCAAGCTTGATGAGATCGTGCAGCTGGAAGCCACAGAACCAGGACTTCTGAACCAAGGCTGAATTTTTCACTCTGCTGTGTTATCTTCCTGTTTGTTTCTGGGACCCCTTCTGTTTTAGTAGATTATAAAAATGTTTAAGGAGCTAAAAAATCTAGACATAACATAGTATGTTATTAATAGAGGGGTGCCAGCCTGGCTCCATCAGAAAAGCAAGCCACTCTTGATCTCGGTGTTGTAAGTTTGAGCCCCATGTGGGGTGTAGAAATTCCTTATAAATCAATAAACACATTTGAATATATGTGTTAAATAGAATAAAATACAAGTTTTGATGTTAAAAAAAATTAATATGGGGCACCTGGCTTGCTCAGTCAGAAAAGCATGTGACTGTTGATCTCAAGGTCGTGAGTTTGAGCCCCACATTGGGTATAGAGATTACTAAAATAAAATCTTTTAAAAAAAATTAACTCCCCTTTCTTTTACTAGCTCTACTGCCATTACCTATGTTCAGAGCTAATAATTTTTCTCCAGGACTGTTGTAATAGCTAGTTTTCCTTCTACTAGATTCTCTGTCTACCCATCCTTTCTTTTCCTTTTGTTTTTAATGGTTTCATTAAAGTATGTGTTGGGGCGCCTGGGTGGCTCAGTGGGTTAAGCCGCTGCCTTCGGCTCAGGTCATGATCTCAGGGTCCTGGGATCAAGTCCCACATCGGGCTCTCTGCTCGGCAGGGAGCCTGCTTCCTCCTCTCTCTCTCTCTCTGCCTGCCTCTCTGCCTACTTGTGATCTCTCTCTGTCAAATAAATAAATAAAATCTTAAAAAAAAAAATAAAGTATGTGATAAGCTGCACATATTTAAGATGTACCATTTGATGAGTTTCAGCCTGCATACCTTCCTAAAACCACCATGGGGCAATGGACTTACCCATCACCCCCAACAGTTTCCTCATGCCCTTTGGTAGTTCCTCTCCCCCACCTCTTGCTGTCTTCTTCCTCCCTCCCACTGCCATCTCCAGGCAGCTATTGATCTGTTTTCTGTCCCTGTAGATCATTACTTATTTATTTATTTTTAAAAGATTTTATTTATGTATTTGAGAGAGAGAGTGAGCAGAAGCAAGGGGACAGGCAGAGGAGAAGGAGAGGCAGACTCCTTGCTGAGCGGGGACCTCCCTCCCGCACCATCCCCCCAACGCAGGGCTCTATCCCAGGACCCTGAGATCATGACCTGAGCTATAGGCAGATGCTTAACTGACTGAGCTATTCAGGTACCCCTGTCACTTTAGATTAATTTGAATTTTCTCACATTTCATATCAGTAGAGCCATACAGTATATACTATTTCTTATCTGCTTAGTTCAGTGTGATTATTCTGAGATCCAGTCATGTCATGTACCTCGATAGTTCATTCCTTTTTATAGCTGAGCAGTGATCTGTTGGATCACAGTTTATCTTTGCACCTGTTGATGAACATTTGGATTGTTGTCGCTTTTGGGCTATTACAAATAAAGCCCCTGTGAACGTCTGTGTGCAAATCCTTGTATGAACATATGCCTTCATTTTCCTTGGATGAATATGTCAGAGTAGAATGGCTGGGTCATGTGGTAGGTGAATGTTTATCTTTTTAAGAAACTGGTGGTCGGGACGCCTGCATGGCTCAGTCCATTAAATGTGTCTGCTTTAGGCTCATGTCATGATCCCAGGGTGGTGGGATCAAGTCACACATCATAGGGCTCCTGCTTGGTGTGGAGCCTGCTTCTCCCTTTGCCTGTCACTCCCCTGCTTGTGTGCCGTCTCTCTGACACATAAATACATAAGGTCTTTGAAAAAAAAAATAAAAAACTGGCGTTCTCATCTCCAAGTGGTTTTACCATTTTAAATTCCCATTAGCAGAGTGTATGTAAGGGCTCTAACTGCTGTGTATTCTTGCCAACACATGTGTGGTCTTTTCACTTTTAACTATCCTAGTAGGTATGTAGTACATTATCGTGGTTTTAATTTTTATTTTCCTAATGTCTGACGATGTTGAACACCTTTTAGGTGCTTATTGGCGTCATGTTTTTGTCTTCATGAAGCCTCTTTTCAAAAACATTTTTATCTTGAAATGATTGTAGATTCATACTCTTTAACATTTTATTGGGTTTTTTAAGATTTAATTTTTTAAATTTTTAATTTTTTAAAAGATTTTATGTATTTGACAGAGAGAGAGACAGCCAGTGAGGGTACACAAGCAGGAAGAGTGAAAGAGGGAGAAGCAGGCTTCGCGCAGAGCCTGCAGAGCCTGACGTGGGGCTCGATCCCAGGATCATGACCTGAGCTGAAGGTAGAGGCTTAATGACTGAGCCACCCAGGCACCCCGATTTAATTTTTTTTAATTTTTTTTAATTTTATTTTTTATTTTTTTGAGATTTTATTTATTTATTTGACAGAGAGAAATCACAAGTAGATGGAGAGTCAGGCAGAGAGAGAGAGGGAAGCAGGCTCCCTGCTGAGCAGAGAGCCCGATGTGGGCCTCGATCCCAGGACCCTGAGATCATAACCTGAGCTGAAGGCAGCAGCTTAACCCACTGAGCCACCCAGGCGCCCTAATTTTTTTTAAAAAGTAATCTCTACACCCAGTGTGGGTCTTGAACTTATAACCCCAAGATTCAGAGTTGCATGCTTCACCTACTGAACCAGCAGGTGTCCCAGATTGTTTGTTTTGTATAATTGATTTTTGAGAGTTCTTTATATTCTGGAAGGGGGTCTTTTATTAGGTAAGCAATAAACAAATATTTCCTCCTAATCTGTAGCTTATTTTCAAATTTCTCTTAGCAGTGGCTTATGATGCGTCCAAAATTGAACTTTAGTTTAATAGCTATCTTTTTTTTAAAAGTTTTTATTTATTAGGGAGAGAGTATCCACATGAGAGAGAGAGAGCGAGGGAGACAGGGCAGGAGGAGAGGGAGAAGCAGACTCCCTGGGACCCTGGGATCATGACCTGAGTTGAAGGCAGATGCTTAACCAGCTGAGCCACCCACATGCCCCTAGTTTAATACTATCTTTAAGTGACCTGAATGTTTTGTCGTTTGGGTGTACTTTAAAAAAATCTTAAGATAGAATGTTGATTTTTGGAATGTGAACTTTCAATGTTTTGGCCATTTTGTATTTGAACTGCACCAGAATTCCTTCTGATTCTGTTGTCTTCTTTGTGTCCCTGTTCTCTTAGACGAGGAGTTGTGTTCGGTCTCTGGAGTGCCTGTGCTTCAGTGGGCAATATTTTGGGAGCGTGCCTAGCCTCTTCTGTTCTGCAATACGGTTATGAGGTAGGTATTTCCTTCTAGCTTTTTCTTGAGTACATATAATATGTTTTTTCTTTTTAAGAAATAATACTGTGGCCATTTAGAACTGTGTAGAGCTGTGTTTGGGTGGGCAAGGCTTACATTGAAAATGGACAAACTTTTGAGAATTTCAAACACAGAAATTATTCACGGGAAAAATACCCAAGTCTGAAGACAGTATAATCAGTTGGGAAAAAGTATTTGCAACTCATGTTACAGTTCAAGAGCTAATCTTCCTAATAAGTAAAGCATGCCTGCAAAGTGATAAGAAGACCAACAATACACAGAAAAAGAGGTGAACGTTTTGAATGTGTAGTTTTTTTTTTTTTTAAGATTTTATTTATTATTTATTTGACAGACAGAGATCACAAGTAGGCAGAGAGGCAGGCAGAGAGAGAGGAAGGGAAAGAGGCTCCCTGTTGAGCAGAGAGCCCGATGTGGGGCTCGATCCCAGGACCCTGAGATCATGACCTGAGCCGAAGGCAGAGGCTTTAATCCACTGAGCCACCCAGGCGCCCCGAGCTCTGGGTCTTGGTAGGGAAAGTTCTCTGTGGTTTGTTCAGTGAGGAAAGCCAGGGTGCAGAACAATGTGGGCTGAAGGATGCCATTTTTATAAAATAGAGAAAGAATCAGAGTATGTATTGGTATTGGCCTGTATGTTTCTAAAACAGTCTCTGGAAAGTAGAAATCAAATAGCAACAATGGTTATATGTTAGGAAAATGGGAATTAAGTGGATGGGAGAAGAGGTGGAAGGGGAGGTTGTTTACTCTCCATCTACTTTTTGTTGCTTGGATCACGTGGAAGTGTGATGTATTCAAAAACCTAAATAACTAAAAGTAAGTAGGTTGCTCATTTAAAAAGTAGGTAAATCTTGAACTAGTTGATCAAGTGTTTGGTCTCAGAAGAATGGCTCGGTAAGGCCTTCCTGTATTCCCACTCACCTTTATTCCAGGCTTCTTGGCTTTGCATCTGGATTATACTCTTTGGCTCAGATGGGAATTTTGGTTCACCCCAGGTGCAGCTCCCAACTTTGATTTCTGGAAACACTAATTTTGTCACTGTCTTTTCCAGAAATTTAGACCGTCTGTTCTCATCAGGCTCCATTCCCTAATAAATAAAATTCCTCTGTGCAGCCTGGTTTTTGAGGTTCTTTAATTTTTTTTTTTTTTTTTAAGATTTTTACTTATTTATTTGACAGAGAGAGATCACAAGTAGGCAGAGAGGCAGGCAGAGAGGCAGGCAGAGAGGGTGGGGGAGGCAGGCTCCCTGCTGAGTAGAGAGCCCGATGTCGGGGCTTGATCCCAGGACCCTGGGATCATGACCTGAGCCAAAGGCAGAGGCTTTAACCCACTGAGCCACTCAGGAGCCCCTGAGGTTCTTTAATCTTGATTGCACGTTTTCCTAGCAGTTTTCTCAGCTGTCCCTCAGTAGAAGCCCCTGCTTTGACCACGCAGGAGGCTTTCTCTGTCATTCGCACCCTGTCGCGTTGCTTCAGGCGTGCTGGGACAGGCCGTCAGTTGCTTTCTCAGCTCTTCCTATGGCCACTGTGTTGCTGCGCCAGCATCATTAGCTGTTTCCTTCGGTCTGTGTTTTTTATTAGGACTGGGCCTTCTCCTTTATTCTCCTCCTTGAAGCCTTGTACTATTGTTTGGTGTATTGTTTAATCCCTTCAACTGGAGAGAATATTTTCGAGGGCAGATACTGTCTCTGGTGGGAGGCTCCGTGGGACAGAGAATGAGGTTTTGGAGCCAGTCCCGATTTCACAATTGTGGTGGTACCACTCAGTGTGGCTGGGACCTTAACTGGCCTCTCTGAGCCTCCAGGGCACAATGCATGGAAAACACAAGTGAAACCGCTCCATGCCTGGCATGGCCTGAGCACTCAGTGTTCATTTCCTTCCCGATCCCCCGTCCCCTGCTCCCCGTCCTGACCTTCCCCACGTGTGCTTTTAGTGAACGTGGTCTAACCAGTATCCCAGATGTGTAAGCAATACCTCTCTCCTCTCTTTTCCAGTATGCCTTTCTGGTGACAGCGGCTGTGCAGTTTGCTGGTGGGATCGTCATCTTCTTTGGACTCCTGGTGTCACCAGAAGAAATTGGTGAGGAGAAGCTGTCCTTCCCGTTCAGCACCTCTTTGCTGTTATGGGCGAAGAGAAATCTGAGGCCGGCACAGCCAGTGTCTCTTTCCCTAGGAGAACTGTGAGGTCCTTTCAGGGGGTTGAAGGAGTGGTATTTGCTGTTTGTGTCCCATAGACACCGGTTGACTGACCGAGCACAGCTGCACATGTTTGAGGGGAGCAAGGCTCACCTTCCTAGATTCAGGGAAAACTCTCCATTTGCAGATGAGTTTTGTGATTGAGACACTGACTGGAAATTAGCATGATCTGTTTCTCATTTCACTTCTTCAGACAGATTTGTTTCCCTTCATAAAAGTAATTAATTTAGTTCGGTACTTACCTGAAAGTAATTTAGTTTGATACTTACCTGTGGTTACATACAAGCAAAACCACAGAAGCAAATAGATATACAGTTCTGTCTTTTGCGTGTAATTGAAGAGACATGTCAGTTTAATAGTGTGTAATAGAGATAGTGTAATGTCATTGAAAAAGGGCCAGGCGTCTAGAAGGCACGCTATAAATCGAGGCTGTTATTGTTTTAGGTCTCCCAGGTATCGAGGCAGAAGAAAATTTTGAAGAAGATTCACACAGGCCATTAATTAATGGTGCGGAAAATGAAGATGAATATGAGCCCAATTATTCCATCCAAGAAGGCAGTACTGTTACCCAGGTCAAGGCAATAAGCTTTTACCAGGCCTGTTGTCTTCCTGGAGTTATCCCGGTAAGGACTGTTCAGATCTCCTTACCACAGCTCCTGAGATATTAAATCCTGGATATTACCTCTACCTGCCATAAGGCATCTTGAAGAATTTAGCTTCTCTTTGATACTTTATTTAGGAATATACGTTCAGAGGAATACTGTGTAGTGCCTCTCAGCTTGTATCTAGGGTGGCACAACTTGAAATTTTATGTGCATTTTAATGTAGGGTTGGGTGTTCCTTTTCTGTGAAGAGCCAGATAGTAAATGTGTTCAGCTTTCTGGGCTGGGGCAGGGGGTGGGAGGGAGGGGGGTGGTTTGCACAGTCTCTGCCACAGCTGCTCGCATCTGTAGAACACAGGAAACCCTGGATGGTATGGAATAAATGGGTGTGGACAGGTTTGGCCCGTGAGCTCTAGTTGGCTGACCCTGACCCTGCATTCAAGTAAGAAGGCAGAATTAATGTTTTTAAATATGCTCTTTCTGACCTGTTGAAATATTATAAATTACATGCGACCAAGAGGGGTTTTGAATGGTTCGTTTAAGTCTGCCTTATTTGCCTGTATTCTTATCATTCTAGAAAGAAAATTACCCTTTTATTCAAAGGTGCAGAACACAGTACTCCACAGTATTTCTTGGTAATGCATTCCAGTGTTTCCAAAACCTTTACAGTCAGGAAAACTTTCTAACATCTGAACTAAATCCCTTCTGCTGCAGTTTTTCTGTCTTGATGTTTCGGGCGCGCAGGCACGAGAGTGGAAGTTAAGAGGCCTAGGTTATATTTCCAGCTTACCCACTAACTCTCTGTGAGGCCTGGGGTAAGTCACTCAGTCCATCCTTGTGTCTTCAGTTCCCCTTCTCACGCATCTGTAGAACACAGGAAACCCTGGATGGTAAAAAGTAAACCAGGCTACCCCTGGGTCTATAACATTGGGTCCCTGTATTGTGAATAAGCACCTGGTTTTGTTTATGTTATCGTCTAGTGGTGCTTTACAAATATCACCCCTCAGCTAGATTCAGAGTCTGCAGGTGGTTGTCCCTCGCACTTATTAGTTCCCTCTGCCTGTGCCCCCAGGCCACCAGGACTGACATTTGCAAACAGTAGTGAAGTATGAGAATGTAAGTCTCCGCAGTTCTGTAACCGAAGGACAATGTATTATTATACAAGCGAAATGCAAGTTTCTCGAGGCCTGTTCTTATGCTGAAGATTAGTAGTTTTTAAGTAGTTGTTAAAATATTCTGCTGGTAATAGTTTACTTTCTGGGACAGAGCTTACATCTGTTGTGACTAAATATGAAACTCCTGCTACTCCTTTGTATTTCACAAGCAATTGTTCCCTGACACGGGCAGGGACGCAGAGGAAATCGAGTTCACTTAATTCCTTTGTCTTTGTAGGAGGCTGTCTGGACAAAACGCCCTCATGATTGGGATTTGGCTCTCTAGGGGAAGCTGTTTTAAAACAAGTGATACCTAGGGAGTATAGGCCGCTCCAGGGAAAAGAATATACTAGCCAGACACCCTTTGAAGTCAGCCTCTCTGTTCCTCCCCCTTTTTCCTTTGATGCTGAATGTCAGGATTTCCTGCTAATAATGTGTTGAATATAGGAGTCTTAGCACTGCTGCCTTCCTAAGACAGCTGCAACTTTTATTCCTTAAAGTAGAGCCGCAAGGCCCGGGACAGTCATGTTCTTTCATTTCTGACTCACCAAAGACGCTTCTTGCTTTTTCACTGGTTGTTGGCATACCAGGCTTTTGGAAATCATAATGTGAAAGTAGTTATAATGTCGGTTCTTTTCTTAGACCTTGAAACTACAGTTTTGTCCCATTGCTCTCCACTGATCATAATGTTAACGTCGCAGGAAGTAGAAGAACCAAAAAAGTGGGGCTGCTTGGAATAAAAGCTGTGACATTTACTGGCTTTCTTTGCTTATGGTTAATCATAGTTATAGGTATGAATACCTTTTATCTTTGTCTAAATAAATATGAGTGTGTGCTCTGCCTTTGAGGTTCAAAACACTGGTTTGCTTCTACCGGGGGACTGAAAGGAGAAGAAACTGGAGACAATTAAGAAATAGTCATATGTATTTTTATTCCAGAGGCCTGCCGCACATGCCTTTCTGGAAGCTAATGTGGATAAAGAGAAGAGGGAGACTAGGTAAAGTCAGGCAAATGGGAATTTATAGATGTGTGTAATTTTAAAATCACGTACTCTTCTCCCCAAACTTCTGTGTATGGTTTTGCTTTTTAATTACATTAAGAATTGTGTCGTGCTGTGCTCTTGTTTGTTCCTTATCGAAAGTCGAATGTTTTTCTTGTAGTACTCACTGGCCTATGCCTGCCTGAAGTTAGTAAATTACTCCTTCTTCTTCTGGTTGCCCTTTTATCTGAGTAACAACTTTGGATGGAAGGAGGCTGAAGCTGACAAGTTGTCCATTTGGTACGATGTTGGAGGAATTATAGGTAATGCCAGATGCATCTTTTCCTATAATGAGAGTTAGTCGCTAGTAATATTTTACTGGATTATGAAATCTGACATTATCTTAAGTTTTATTACTTAGTCCACAACCATTTTTTCCTAAACCGTCCTACCAGTAAACAGCTAAACTCTGGAAAAAAAAAAAAAAAAAAAAAGAACCCATGGAAAAGAAGAGCCAGCCCACGGCAGCCCTGTGATTTATAGGGCTCTTTTTTTCTCAGTTCTTTGTTTATGGATCAGTTCTTTTGTGTTGGGAAGCACAGGGATGTTTCCCTCTGTGATCTCTTGAAATGTAACCCTTTCGCACACTTTCAGTGGTATCTGAGGTCTAAAGCTAATTGAATACTAGAGATCCAAGTTAAAATGTGAATGTGCTCATGTTATCTATTTCCCACCTTTCCTACCACCCATAGCCAAAGAGGGAAAATACTAGCTTAGTGTGTAGATTTTTTCAGATCACAGAGGTGGGGATAATAGTGGGGATTGATTTCTGTGAGTATTTTGCAACTGCTCTGTTGCACACAGCAGATTTTTATAGTAACTTTTTGCTGTGGCTGGAAGCATAAACAAGTACTTAAGAAACTTTAAGACAGTTGTACAGAATGAATTTTAGTGGGTGTTGCATATATGGCTATGGCAGAATCGTAACATTCTTTCTGTAATGTTTGGATTAGAATTGTGGTACGGCTAAGCTGCCCTAAGCACATGACAGCAGGGAGTCCTCAGGTGATACACTGTTACTGGACTTGAACTTGTTTGCACTTCTTAGTTACAGAGCTAAAGGGGAGGCTGCTACCTTTAGACCTGAACTTTGTTCTGGGTCTTGCTGTCCATTGAGGATGTACCAGATGTCCCATAGCCCCTGTGGCTCTAAATGGGGCTACAGCTAAGTGTGACCTTGTTGCTTAGAGGATTCACATTACCTCTTTCTAAAGATCCTACTTGTTCATGATCATCAAGTCATAGTCACTGCATTTAGTTTTAGTAGATATTCATTGGCTGCTACTAATAGCCCATGAGGCATGGTCTTTAATGAGTCATCTTTTTTTTTTTTTTAAGAATTTTTTTTTTTAAGATTTTATTTATTTGACGGACAGAGATCACAAGTAGGCAGAGAGAGAGGGGGAAGCAGGCTCCCTGGATCCTGAGATCAGAGGACCCTGAGAGGCTTAAACCACTGAGCCCCTAATGAGTCATCTTTTAAAATAATAAGCAGGGCACCTGGGTGGCTCAGTGGGTTAAAGCCTCTGCCTTCGGCTCAGGTCTTGATCTCAGGGTCCTGGGATTGAGTTCCACATTGGGCTCTCTGCTCATCAGGGAGCCTGCTTCCTCCTCTCTCTCTCTCTCTGCCTACTTGTGATGTCTGTCAAATAAATAAATAAAATCTTAAAAAAAAAAATTCTGTCTGCTCCCACACATGCATGGGCAGTTTCTCTCTTAGAAAAGAAAAGAAAAAAGAAAATTAAAATAAAAAAGCAGAAAAATCAGGAAAAGCTTTCATAGCTGGTTTGGGAAGGGAGAACAGCAAGGAACAGTGGGGGGTTTTGATGACTTCTTCTTTTTTCCTTATTTTCCTGTCTGATTCATGGTGTCCTATCGCCATCAGCCATCAAGGCAGTTAACGGCCGAGTAATCTTCCTTAAAGGAAGCTGTGGAGGAAGCTGTTTTCGGAGAGTCAGCCATCTTTTGGGATAGACCAGTGTCAGGATCCTGATAGCAGGGAGAGGGTACGTGGGGAACAAGCTTCAGATAATGGAGCTAAATTATAAACGATTTTGATTGTGATGCGCTCTTGGAACTTGCAGGTGGGACTTTGCAAGGTTTCATCTCTGACATATTACAGAAGAGAGCACCGGTTTTAGCTCTCAGCTTGCTTCTGGCCGTTGGGTCCCTCGTTGGATATAGCCGTGAGTATTCCCTTGCAATTAAATTATTTTTCTGATCTCTCAGGACTAAGGCATTTGCCATGAGTCAGCTGTCAACCCTGGGGAGATGCTTGGGACCAGCTACAAAGGCTGATAGGAGACCTTTGTATTGTCCTCTAAATGCCTGGTAAAAGTATCATCACGTAGTTTTATTTGTGTTGGGGAGGAAACTGGCATCTCTTCTGCTTTGTTGGTTTGTTTAAAAGCTTGCTTGGGAGTGTATATGCTTTGTTTGAGGGTAGGCTCCAGAGGGCCAGCATTAGAGCCAATAAAACAATAAAAGGGAAAGGGTTTCAAAAGAGGAAAGATGGTAATTAGTAGGTTTGGTATATGTCCCTGAAGATGCTGCTGAGATGGGAGTAGAGTTTTTCTTTAGCTTTTAGAAGTCTCATTAGCTCGAGCACCAGCAAGAGACAGACATTACAAATAAAAGTTGGAGTAGGCGGTGAAAGAGTTGTGTCCCTTTGTTGTCTCTGGGAGTGATCTGTGAGGTCACTGAGATCCAGATCTTTCTGTGCTGTTCAGTGGGGGCCTGTGTAATCTGCTTTTAAAGTCAGCATGCTGTTTCTGCGTCTTTTCTCGTAGGTTCTCCAAATGATAAGTCCATTAATGCACTTCTGATGGCAGTTACAGGTATGTGGTGTGGCTCTGTTTCACTACACTGTTCCTGCTCCTCTGTAAATAAAAAGGAAGAAAGGGAAACTGTGTGCTCCCTTGGTTTGAGTAATATTGAAACCTTCATTATAAAGGAAAGCTTCCTACTTCAGATTCAGATTGTTTCTCTGCTATTATGTGACCTCCTCAGTCCTGTTGCTACAGAAGCAGTCCCCTTTCACAGAGATGTTCTGAAGTGTTTGATTGCTGCTGCAGCTTCCCGTAGTTCTTCTGGAGGTAGTTTAGGAAGACGCCACATTGGAAACCAATCTCCCAGCTTTCAAAAAGTTTTTCCTCCTGTGTTAGAATTGGTCAGTATTTCTCCATGTGAACACCAGATGAAACAGTTGAGTGTAATTAGGGATCATGGTATATAAAGAGGATTTTTAAACTTTAGCTCCTACTCAGGATAGCGAGGGCGGCTCATGGTACGGGAGGCGCACGGGACTCATTCCTACCTTGTGGATCGAGTCACGTGGGCTGACTTGTGGCAAGGCCTTGGACAGCCTCTTGGAGAACAGTGGCTGCTAGAACCGTCTGCACTGCTTACAGAGCCTTTTCTCTTTTCTTTTTTCTTTTTTCCCAGTATGTGTGGTTGAATTTGGGTAGTCAGATACTCAGTTGATAACAACTCTAGCGTAGTAAAAGCTGGCGAGTGTAATTAGTTATTACTGAATAATGTCTGGATAGTAATAATAATAACTGAATAATAGTAATAATAATAATAACAGCCTTGACAGGATTAGAAAGGCTGTATATTCACTGTATTTCCTGCACTTTTAGTTTTTATAAAAGATACCAGAGTATCATATAATTCAGGTAGGGCTTTCAGGAAAGTGGATGCTAACTAGTTTGAAGACAACATGATCTGGAAGAGGTTTCATTTGTACTTTTTTCCTCTTCCCCCTTTTGCTGTTTCTGTCCAATGTACTGATTAAACTGTTGGGATAAGAGTTGCCTTGTCCAGTGGATTTCTAGCCGTGCGATGAATAGTGTTACTTAATGAGAACCTGTTTTGTTTATGACCTCAGGATTTTTTATTGGCGGACCTTCTAACATGATTAGCTCTGCTATTTCTGCGGACCTGGGTCGCCAGGAGCTGATCCAAGGGAGCAGTGAGGCTTTGGCAACCGTCACAGGAATTGTCGACGGAACTGGAAGCATTGGAGCTGCCGTGGGCCAGGTGAGGGAACAAGAGAGGGCTTGAAATTGAGTGGTGAGTAGTCTCGTTCGGTGGAAGAATTTACACCTGCGCGCCGGGCCACAGCAGGTGACACTCTTGTGCCGCATAGTACGCTTTTCTGTCCACCTTAGGTTCCTAATCTTCTCTGGAGTCAGCTGATGGGATGTAATGTGGAAGGTCCCTTTTCATTTTTCAGTTTCTTCTTTCCACTTTTATTTCCAGATTCTTCCTGTCTGGAAATAAGCTGACACCTCTTAAGACAGAACCTCAGTCCCAGTTTGCTGTTCCCTTCTTTCCAGCCTGAACTTGGCCCTCCGAGGGGCCACGAGACAAGTGTCTCGTTATCCCCCACGTGGCATGCACACCCTACCTCCTCTCCTGTACCAGACACGTGTACTCCCATGGATCCCACTAGAAATTACCATGGATTCGGCAGCTGCTCTCAGTCACTTTCTCTGCTTCCAGTGACTGTGCCTCAAATGCAGGTTCATAAATGTCTTGTGTCAGAATCATCTGGGTTATTTAAAGTAGGGAACACTAAGCTTACTACAGGCTTGCTGAATTAGAACCTGGAGATCTGTTTCAGCAAGACTTCCCGGTGATTCTCATGCACACTAGACTTGAATTGATTGACTAGGCTAAGACTGGCCTACAGTAAGTAGTCAGAACTACTCGAAGGCTTAAATTCAGCCTTGTCTTCCTCAGGACAGTCGTGACTCATGCCTCTCCTAGGGTATACCTTTCCAGGACATTGAGGGCTGATTTTGCAAAAATAAGCGTCAGAGAATCATCTGCATTAGATAAAATAGATGAAACTTTGAAAGTTAATGAGATGTTTAATGGGCAAAGAAAATACAGGCAAGACTTCAGGGGTTGCCCAGTGGTCAAAGACATAGGAAGTCAGCAGTGCCATTAGGCAAGGGGAGGTGTTAGTCAGTGAGATCAGAGGTGTAAAGGGGCCAGAGAAGGAGAATGGGAGGAAAAAGTCTCTTAGTTTTGACACTCAGGTCATTACTGGCCTTGAATATTGCTGTTTTGCTTGCTCTGTGGGGATAGAGCAGCAACGTCTGATTGCTGGTGGTTAATAAGAGAGCCAGTATTGAGAAAAATAAGCCATCTAATGCTCATCACTACCCAGCCATATGTTACATAGTTCTTTGTTACTATGTTCCATGGTGGCCCCAGTACGTGGGGGGGAGGGGTATATGGCACACAGTAGAAGTGTCCACATCTGTTGAATGACTATAGAATGAGTGATTGATAGGATGAATGATGAATGTGTGCTGTGCTTAGTGTACTTGATTATGAGACTGAAGGGAGAAAAAAAAAAAACCTAGCAAAAGTAGGAGAAATGTGCTTACTTTATTGTGTGCTGGAGTAGGAACCAAAAATGATATTGGCTTCCAGTTCAGAGGTCTTTATATAAAGGTAAGGGGTGATTGTACTGGATATCCTTTTCTGATATTTTTGTATTTTTGGTTATCCTTTCTCCCTAATGTTTTCTTCATTTTTTTTTTTTTTTTTAAGATTTTTATTTATTTATTTATTTGTCAGAGAGAGAGAGGGAGAGAGAGCGAGTACAGGCGGACAGAATGGTAGGCAGAGGGAGAAGCAGGCTCCCTGCTGAGCAAGGAGCCCGATGCGGGACTCGATCCCAGCGTCCTGGGATCGAGTCCCGC